>NC_091821.1:211542905-211645405 GCF_038994185.2 Dermacentor albipictus | reverse complement strand
TGGCAGAATCGGGTCACCTTTATGCGTAGTGCAGCTGTACGTCAGGAGGGGCTGTGCAAGAGTAGATAAAAAGGGTCGAAAAAAAAAAGCATATCAAGGAAGGGGGTAAGTAAAAGAAAATAAGTTAAAGTATGGGGATTAGCGTACCGAAGCAACTGAAAGGCTGTATGAGACACCGTTGTGGCGGACTGCGGATAATAATTTCGACCACCCAGAGTTGTTAAGGGTGCAGCATAAACAAAACACGCTAGCAAATTTTTTTTCTAACATTCCGCCCTCATTGGAATGCGGCAGCCAAGGTGACCGCACCCACAAATATGCTGTTGGTGTGTGGCCTATGCAGTCAGTATTAGAATCACGCTCGGTGATCGGATGTATCTACCCATCCTCTGAACTATACTCGTAGACAACTTTCTGTGGCTATGAAAGGAAATTAAGCTACGGAGGTAAATCGCGCACAAGTGAGAGCGCTTGCGAAAAGAGTCCCGCGTTTTCATCCACGTTAGATTAAGCAGGGGAAGAGGAAACACAAACACTTTATTAGCAACAGTCAAATAAGGCAAAACACATCACTGAATGTCAAAGTTAACTTATTTTGCGGCTTTTCCCTTCCGTGTCTGGCCAAACGCGAAACCGTCGCACGTGGAAGCTGCGTCGATTCAGCGGCTGTTCCGAGCAACCAAAAGCAATTTCAGACGCTGGCGGACTACTTGTTCCGGTACCACATGTGCAGAAGCTCCGCCCCCCGTAGCTTTCCCTTCATGGCCGCAGAAAGTTGTCCGCGCGCATAGCTGCAGAGCGGTGCTGCTTGTTTGTATTCTGGATCAAAGAGCTTTGGGTTATCTCCAGCGACTCGCGAGTGGCTCTGCAGTCGTTAAAGTCAATGCGCACACATTAGCAACTCGCCAGCAAAATAAGGCACCCCGCAAGAAAGCCTGTGCACTGTGTCACAGCATTGTCTTGCATGTGGTTTCCCGCCCACTGTGGCAAACAAGGCAGCGTTCAGCCTTTCACAGATGTGCGCCCACTGCCGGAAACAACTCAAATACCCCTTTCAAGAAAAGACGCAACACTTACGGCATCTGCTGCCACGTGGCGTTCGCAGCGGTGTTTCTGCTGTGAGACAAGCCTTTAGTATAAGGATTCCCTTACACAATTGACCCGGGGTTCTTACGCCTACCACATAACACGATGCCTCAGTAGGCAACGCCTTCGCTGCCTGCGGCTCAACGTGGCCTACGTTAACTAGTTGAGCGCGAAATGTAGTGCACAGACTTGCTAGTGTGCTTGCTCGGTGTGCAAAGGCCGACTTACAACATGCAGCAAGATTCGAAATTAATCAAATTCTGGGGTTTTACGTGCCAAATCCACTAGGTGAATATGAGGCACGCCGTAGTGGCGGACTCCGGATTAATTTTGACCATCTGGGGTTCTTTACCGTGCAGCCAATGCTCGCTACACGGAGGCAGCAAGGTGGATAAGCGGGCTAATTGGTCATAAGAACTTCTTATGACCAAAGAAAGCAGTTCCTGTTCCCGATGAGGCCAAATCAGAAAAACATTGTCAATGTAACGTTTGTAGTGATTTGGCCTCATGGGGAACAGGAACTGCTTTCTTTCATATCTGACTTTAACAATGCCCTTCCATCTATATCATTTTCTCACACGTATTGTGCATCTACTATAAACTTCCTTGAGGTCAGCGTTTCATTGCTAAATGATAAACTATCTACTGCCCTATACAAAAAGCCGACAGATAGATGTCAATATTTACACTTCGATAGCAGTCACGTTAAACATTGCAAGACCAGCACTCCTTATAGCCAAGCCTTACGTTTTAAAAGAATTTGTTCTGAGCAATCAGAGTTTCAAAAGAATTGTGGTACCCTAAAAAACGCTTTAGCCAAACAAAATTACCCACCACAATTAATTGACGATGCAATAAAACGCGCAGACGTGCATGACCGAAGGACGCTTCTTTGCATTAAGAACAAACCGACTCCCTCACCCCAGGCAAATCTTGTCCTAACCCACACTGCGTCAGTCTCAAATGTTTCGCATATGTATTAAATAAACACCACAATATTCTAATGCAAAGTGAACGCCTCAAAAACATATTCTCTGATCCGCCTAAAGCAGTATACCATAAAGCTAGAAATATTCGAGATATACTAGCATCATCATCTACGACTGACTGCCCTGGTGCCATCGGATGCCATCCTTATCGAAAACCGCGATGTAAAGTATGCCCCTACATGGTCACATCGCAACAGGTTACTAGTACGTCTTCAAACTTTTGTTTAAAAATCAAAGGCGATTTCGACTGTGACACAAAAAACGTAATATACATGCTTGAATGTACGCTCTGCAAAAAACGGTACATCGGACAAACTGAAGGGCCTTTCAGATTCCGCTTTAACAATAATAAATACCACGCTAACACGTTGCCCAACCTGCCCATCTCAAGACACGTACATCTTCCTGACCACTCATTTGATAAACTGAGAGTCTCGTTGCTTGAATCTGGATTTCGCTCAAGTTATGATAGAGAAGCCCGCGAATCCTTCCTTATCTATAAGTTTGATACTGTCGCGTGTGGTATGAGTGAATGTGTAGGAAAATTGAGTTGCCTGTCTTTGTAGCCCGTCACTCGTCCCTTCTTCTACAAGTACGTCGCTATTCCCCTTTTTCTGTGTCTGTGTTTGCTTCATAACATAGCACATATTGAGCACATATCGACGTTTTGTTGTCACGTGGCGATTGGTTTTTACAATTCATTTCGGTCCGTTTTTATGCTTTGTATTTTAGATTATATGTTTGCAATCGCCATCGGTCTATACACGTGTCAGCTATCCTTTGAACGATTCGGATGCATTTAGTTCGCCCATTTTATTCGTTTTTCATGTAAACGTATCTTCATTTGGTTGATAAGCACATGTATATTAACTGTACTGACACCATGCAATGTATTCTGATGAAGGCCGGACCCCGGCCGAAACGTCAATAAACCGCTGCATACGCGCGTCTACTACACCGTGAATATTCACCCGGACCCAGAACTGCTTTTTTTCTGGTATATATATATATATATATATATATATATATATATATATATATATATATATATATATATATATATATATATGTGTGTGTGTGTGTGTGTGTGTGTGTGTGTGTGTGTGTGTGTGTGTGTGTGTGTGTGTGTGTGTGTGTGTGTGTGTGTGTGTGTGTGTGTGTGTGTGTGTGTTCTCCCATGCGATTACATGCGCTTAATGTACACACGCGTGCTATAGCTCACATGTGCCATCATACTTCGCATGACAGACGACATTTCACCTGTAGCAAAGAGTTATTGCAGTCTCCAATACCATGCCAATCTTCTCTACTGGAAAGAACTGGGGTAACCGTCGTCTGAAGAGACACATGCCACACTTTCCCTCGAGTTTCATCCATGTCGCACTACTGTCATCTATGTGTTGTGATTGGATCCACTCGGCAGCGGACACCAGGGAAATATGCTCCCAACGAAAAGCAATTGCTGGCATGTCAAGGTCCTACCGAGAGCAAACAACGTTCCTATATTCCCCCTTGTCGATGCAGTTCTTTTTGTTTCGCCTAGGCAGCTCTGATTGCTGTTCGCTTTAAGAATGGTGTAGCGATGTGTTTGTAACAATTGCTGGCGTCACAGGCACAAGTGCTAAATGAGTTTTTCGCCTCGAAGGTCCAAGGTTATTAAGGCAAAGCTGACTGGTGGAAGCCTATATACTTCCCCCCTTTCCATAGTGGAATAGCGTGACAGGAGAAAGATTATCGCTTTGGCCGGCAGCGTAAACAATATCCTGGCCCGAACATAGCCCATAATCAGCGTTCCCTAGCCTCTTTGCCGCGATACTGTGCGATTATTTGTGCCAGCACAGCTAAAATTGTTGTTTCGGCCTTTACGGCGGACAGGAGGGTCCGTTCTCAGAAATCTCATTGAATCCCTCCCATCGAATCGCCTTGTCACTACATGGAGGGCGTGCGCCAGCACATAAGCGGAATTTGCCAGAAAAAAAAAAGGTTATGCTAATGAGTTGTACTTGTAGGCAATGCTACTGAAACTCCCGCTTCAATTAGCATGCTGGGCTATTTGGTTCTGTTTAGGAAAATGTTGTGAAACTTCCACAGGTTAAGTAATGCTGAAGTGCCACTGCTTCTTTTCTGGACGAAACTAAGTTTTCCGCTATAGTGCTGCTCGAACGCCTAAACGATTTTCCCTAAACAACCTTTCTCCTGTGCTTTCCTGCTCTCCAGCTATATTTCGCCGCATTAGTGCGCCAACCAGAGATCTTCACTAAATTGGACACATGCATATGGATGTACTGGTTGCTGCAATCGTTTGAGGGTGAAGTTCAAGATGTTAACAATATACACTTTTAAGAACTTTTTACGCACTGAAACATTTGCGTACTCTGAATAAATAGTTCGAGAGGCCGATGTTAGCACCACGCAGAGCCCAGCAATGTCTGTGTCATCCCGCATTTTACTCTGAGGCAGTAGACTCGATTGACGGCGTTTAATGCCCCAATGCTTGACCTCTGAAAGATGCCTTAGTGACGTAATCCGGCTTGATTTTGGGAACCTTAATTATAATGTGCACATAAATCGAAGTATATGACCGTCTTTGCATTCCATCCCCATTGAAAAGCGACCGCCGCCGCGGGGAATCGAACTCGCCACCTGGTATTCGCCAGCAGAACTGCTTAGTCACTGAGTCACCGCCGTGAGAAGGACAGCAAACCGCCCAAAACTACCGAAGTATTCTTTCTTTAATTACCTATTCATTACAAAGGCGAGCTGTAATGGCCCTGGAATCTAGTTTTCACGAATACATTTTCTTGCCGCATCGGAATGACTGACAGTGCTACCAGGGGCGTAGCCAGGGGGGGGGGGCTTATGGGGCTTCAGCCCCCCCCGAAATTTTTTCGTGCTGTCCACGCACCGCCGACCAAAGCGACCCCCGGCGCCGGAAATCACTCTGGATTTTGTCTAGAATGTCTTTTTGACGCTCGATAAGACATTTAACCGCGAAGATTGCAAACTCGGGCTGGATTTCGTGGCAACGCCCATACACCGGGAGTCACATAACGCCAAGCAGTCCCATCCGAGCACAAAGTTTCAAGGGCGCTTTGATGGTGAGCGGGCTCGCCGCGGCATCTCGCTGAGGCCACGGAATCTATGGAGCGCATGGATATCAATTGCGAAACTTTATGGGTATAAATCTCATAAGCTCTTGATGTGAAAGGCGCATTGACATTTCCAAAGTTGTGCTTTAGATTTTCAATTGCGGAACTTTGTGGGTTTAATGTTGTTATAAACATTTGACGCCAAAGGTCTATTGACTTTTCTAAAGTCTTACATCGGAACATACAACGAGACAAGCCAAATCAACACACTAGCAGACGAGTTGACAAAGTAGGCAGCGAGGTACAATGAGACGAAGCGTTGGGGTGGTTCATTTGTGCCGTCATGTCACATAAAAAAGATATCAACATTTTTTTTAACCTACGCCAGAACATCCATGTCAACACACTAAAGCCAGCCAAAGTGACTACGTTCTCATTTATTTTTCCTACTTTGACTTTTATTCGCGAAAACACAATGAGCCTCTTCTTTTTTTTTTTTTTTTTGTTCTCGCTACCCTACCAGCGGGCTGCCAGAGCCAGCCAGAGCGCATACGTTTTTCTCGTATGGCCCCGACCACCGTGCGATGCACTTCGGTGCGCGTTCGGTTTGCTCTGGCCGAGTGGATTTTCACCTGACAGAGTTTTGGACGCCTTCTGGCTAGCAGACGAGAAAAAAAAAAACAATGGTCGCTCGCCGCCATCACTGTGGGGACTCGAAGGATTGCACCGCATTCCTTGAGCGGAGCCTTTCCGGAAAATCTTGTTTCGCCGCTGTAGGATACTGAGCAGTATGCGTATGGTTCTCAGTGGACCAAGCGTCTCATGTTTTCTTCGGTATTCCTTCCGTAGCCCCATTAGGTGCCCGAAGTAGGCATTCGATTCTGGCCAACATACTTTCCTATGCGGTTTTTTTTCATTTCGGTGCCTCCGCCTCACAGAAAAAAATACATTATTGCAGCGCAGCGAATTGTCGCATGGTGAAAGTTCGATTTTGATACTTCTTTTGCGGAAAGTAATGGGCGACGGGACGCTTCAGTTGCCGGATACGTTTATTATATTATTGCGAAAGCAATTATATGGACACTCCAGGCGCATTCCTGCCGTCGCCGTCGCCCTCATGTTCCGTATAAAGTCCAAGGGTGATAACATCGTGACCACGCGCTGCATGCTGTATGTGCGAGTGAAAGCGTAGGAGGGGAGGTGGAATGGGTGAGCCGACGATGGTGGCTCAGTCTTGTGTGCGCAAAGGAGAAAAGCGGGGAGCAAGCGCGCCGCCTTCCGTCGCGCGCAATACATCGGGGGGAGTGGATGGAATGGGTGCGGAATCTAGGATTCTGTGAACCTATGATTGTGCAACATGTTTATTTGCCTTTTTTTGACGCATTATATACAGTTACTTCTTCTTACGTACATAGACTCATTGGAGACTTATACGTATACCTAAATATCTTGTTGCGAGGTTTTGTGTATACATGCAGTGAACTTTGTTTCCAGTGACACTTTTTGTCCTTTATCAAGCCGTATTTTCGCATTTGTATATCCCATTGTATCTTTGCATTTCTAATGTAAGAGGGCGAGTCAAATGAAAGTGAGCATACCCTAACCACGCAATAATGGTTCGGTTCACTATCTGCGAGGCATGCGCGTAGGAGAACGGCATGTCTCATTTACAAAAAGTGACACGCAGGTGTGAAGATAAATGTTCTTTAATGCTCTCATACTCTGGGTTAAATATGGTTGCGTCACATAATGGACACTTCAAAAGTTGAACAGCCCGGTGCCGCGAAGTTTTTTCACAGCTGAAGGTGTTTCCAAAACAGAAATTAATCACCATATGACTGCCGTGTACGTTGAACACTTCATTTCATTAAATAAATATACCAATAAAGAAAGAAAGAAAGAAAGAAAGACTGTGAAGCGTTGGAGCAAACGGTTCAAAGGACGTTGCAAAGGCATTCCAAGACCGGGCCAAAACCATCGTTTTGGCCCGGTCTTGGAAGTTACAGAAAGTTAAATCCTAGTGTCTGTTGGAAACAGAACTTCGATTTAGGGCCTGAATTTTGTTTAAAATATTTTGAAAAATTCGAAAGTTTGAAAAAATAGAAGCACGACGTTTACAAACTAATAGCTATGCATGAAGAACAGATATTGTGGTTCTGTAAATGGCATTTATTATAACAGTCAAAGCAAACAAATTTGTTATGTCAATTTGTATCTTACGTGAATTGGTTACGTTGTGTACAAGGGTTCTGCAAAAGCCGTATTTCCACAATACTAAATTTTTTTGAGATTCATGTGTAGCATATCTATTTTGTCCGCTGTAGATGTACTATTAGATGCAATTCACAGAATTGTGATATCATTTTTCATTGTTGAGTCACGGAGATTTATTCTTGATAGTTTCGTTTTCTGAAGATTTTCAATTTTGGCCAATTTTAAATAAATAATTGACCACCTAAATGAAAAATTCGAAACCAGTAGTCACTAGAATTAAACTTTTTCTTTTAAATGCAACAAACCTCCTCAAATTTGGTGAAGTGGTTGCAGGGAAAAACGAATTCCCCTGCTACATGTACTTAAATGGGAGCACCCGAGCTAAAGCTTCCTCTTAAGGTGGAGGCTGAGCTGCAACGTGCAGATATATATATATATATATATATATATATATATATATATATATATATATATATATATATATATATATATATATGTATTGGGCCAGTGGCGTAGCCCCCCCCCGAACAAAATTTCTGGCTACGCCACTGAGTGCTACCGGTGATAGCTGCTGCAATCACCGGTAACAATCGAACAATCGAACATATTCTCTGTCGTTGTTCTCGCTATACAGCTTCCAGAGACAGTCGCTTGATCGTGACGGAGTAGGTACGCCTCGATGACCGGTCGTTTTGTGAGCAGACAATCTTGGGAGCGCCGGCTGCTGCGACTTTCACACCAGAAGGCGGAGAAAGCGCTACTGAGGTTTCTCCGGTCGAGTGACATGCTTGAACGACTGTGACACCCCTGCGTTCCTTTAAGTGTGTGTGTTTAATTTATTTTTTCTTTCCCTACTCCCACTCTTTTCATGTGTGCGTATGTTTTTAAAGATCTTTCTGTCTCCCCTTCCCCCTTCCCCAATGCAGGGTAGCAAACTGGATATCTATCTTCCGGTTAACCTCCCTGCCTTTCTCGTCTCTTTTATCTCTCTCTCTGGAAGCGAACGATATTCTCGGAAACTATGGAGCATTTATCATCAATAATAAGCTAACTATATATATATATATATTGACACAAGATGATTTCGAATTACGCGCGCCAGCCGCCTCCTGCGTTCGTGCAGTTGTTTACTGCTACCTGCGAAAGATAGCGGCAGTGCAGCGGGCAACACGGGCTCGCAAGGCACGCGCAATCGGAGCAGCGTGTCATGAGCGCGGGACACGAGCGAAGAGGAAGAGGTGCGGGTCTCTTGCGAAAAGACTGCGGACGCTCCTGTGAAGCTCTTGTTTAGCTGTGTGTCGGGCACAAGTTCGCCCAAGGTAAAGCGATTAAAGTATCATCACTCAACTGTGCGTTACAAATCTGGTGGAGGTGCGGGGTATGATTTCAAGCCCTTCTCAAGTCAGGGAAAGGAGCCTGGACTCACGGCAACTTGGACCCATCGAATTGACTCCTGTTCACCAACGCAGCAGTCGTCGCCTACGTGGTGAGCCCCCTGAGTTCTCCCCTTTGCCGGATTCTATCGGTGCGTCAGCGTCTGCTAGCGGAAACGCTATCGAGATGACCACTCAAACCACGCCAACTCATATCGTAGTCAACTCGCCAATGACGCCAGAGCCTTTCCACGGCGACACATTTGAAGACGCAGAGGACTGGCTGGAACGCTTTGAGCGCGTGGCTGAGTTCAATGGATGGAGCGGAGAGCGCAAGCTACGAAACGTTTACTTCGCATTAGAGGACAGCGCACGGACATGGTTCGAAAACCACGAAGCGACATTTGTGTCGTGGGATGCTTTTCGACGGGAGTTGCTGGCAACCTATCCGAGTACCGACCGCAGGGAGAGGGCCGAAGCTGCCCTGCAAGCTAGAAACCAGCGCAACAACGAAAGCGTGGCCATGTATGTAGAAGACATGTCCCGCCTATTCCGCCGAGCGGATCCGAACACTGCGAGGACAAGAAACTACGCCATCTAATGCGGGGCGTAAAACAGGAACTGTTCGCAGGGTTGGTTCGGAGCCCGCCGCGCACCGTCGCTGAGTTTCGTTCAGAGGCGACGACTGTGGAAAGCACGTTGCAACAGCGATCAAGGATGTACAACCGGGAGATGAACATCACCTCTGTGGGCGCATTTCCGGCCGTCTTCGGAAACAGCGTGGAGGTCATGCGAGAGCTCGTGCGATCCGTAGTGCGAGAAGAGCTTCAGAGGCTACGGCTTGACCAGAACGTTCCAACGCCCTCTTCGCTGGCAGACCTCGTTCGCGAAGAAGTTAGACAGGTGGTCCGGGAACCACAGCTTAGTGCGCAGCCCCAAGCGCCACTCCTGCGCCAACCGACCCTCTCATATGCCGATGTGCTGAGGCAAACTCCCGGACGTGCTGACGTCGCAGCCGCTTCCGCTATGAATAGCTCGATGCCTCGTACTACGCTGCCGCCACCCGAGAGAAGATTCAGGAAGGCCGATGTATGGCGTACTCCTGACCGAATACCCCTCTGCTACCATTCCGGTGAGGCTGGCCACCTGTACAGAATGTGCCACTATCGTCAGGCAGGGCTTCGCGGTTTTCCGGTGAACGCACCTTGCCCTCGAAATGGTGAGCGTCCCTTGGAAATCGAAGAGTACCTGTCCACTCGTCAAAGCTCCCCATACGCCTACCAGCAACACCAACCTCGGTCAACAGCGCCGTTGAGGCATCGGTCACCGAGCCCCCACCCGTGTTCAAGCTCTCCAAGACGCCGTTCACAGAGCCCGCGTCGGGAAAACTAGAGTCAGCGACCTCAGGAGGTAAGGTCGCTGCCAACGCGAAAAGAGAAGAACCTCCATCGATGACTCCGAGCGACGACGAGGGACTCAGAAACCAGTGCCGTAAGAGTGACGTTGCTTCCGATTTACGTGTGTTTGTTGACGGTTACGAAGTAGACGCATTAGTGGATACAGGTGCAGATTACTCGGTAGTAAGTAGTGAGCTCGCCAGGAAACTGAAGAAAGTGCTGACTCCTTGGAAAGGGCCACAAGTTCGCACAGCAGGAGGACACCTCATCGACCCGACGGGCAAGTGTACGGCTAGAATAGGAATACGAGGCTTCACGTACGTCGCCAGCTTAATCGTGCTTTCCGAGTGCTCAAGAGACTTGATTATTGGCATGGACTTCTTGCAGGATAATGGCGCTATAATCAACTTGCGGGAATCATGTGTTTCCTTCTCAACCAAGCACGCTGTCGCAGCATTCAACACTGAAGAAAAATTCGACGCCCTTTACATTGCCGATGACGACGTGATGCTTCCTCCGAGATCCAGCGTAGCCGTCACAGTCAGAAGCGACGCGTTCAGCGACTACGAAGGAATTGCAGACAGCAACACCAGTCTCCTACTCGAAAAGGGGATCTGCATGGCAAGAGGCCTTGTTCAGCTGCGTGGTGGATGTGCCAACGTTTTCCTCACTAATTTTGGGAATGAGGTGCAACATGTCGCGAAGGGAACCGTTGTTGCCACCCTTAATAACTTCGTCCAAGTTACAGATCTCAGCATTCCGGAGTCTTCCCCATCGAATTTTCAAGATGTGGATTCTGTCCTTGCAGCCATCGACATCGAACCAGGCCTATCGCCCAGACAGAAGGAGCAAATAGAGACCCTCGTAAGAGAATTTGCCGAATGTTTTTCAGTGTCATCCAAAGTCCGGCGGACATCTATTGCCAAACATCGGATAATTGTTGACGAATCAGTGAGGCCTATTTGCCAGCATCCCTACCGAGTGTCACCAAAAGAGAGGGAAGCCATCGGAAGTCAAGTTAAGGAAATGCTTGAAGACGACGTAATTCAGCCGTCGGCAAGTCCGTGGGCGTCGCCTGTGGTACTTGTAAAGAAAAAGGATCAAACCTTGCGCTTCTGCATTGATTACCGAAAGCTGAACGCCGTCACAAAGCGGGATGTGTACCCACTTCCAAGAATCGATGACACTCTAGATAGACTACGAGATGCCAAATTCTTTTCCTCCCTGGACCTCAAAAGCGGCTACTGGCAGATAGAAGTGGACGAACGAGATCGTGAAAAGACGGCGTTTGTGACGCCAGACGGTCTGTACGAGTTCAAAGTGCTCCCATTCGGCCTTTGTTCCGCACCTGCCACATTTCAGCGGATGATGGACACTGTGCTCACCGGTCTGAAATGGCAAACCTGTCTCGTTTATCTTGACGATGTCGTGGTTTTTTCTACCACCTTCGAGCAGCATGTAGAACGTCTGCGGGCTGTGATGGAAGCGATTAGGTCAGCAGGTCTGACGATAAAACCGCAGAAATGTCATTTTGGCTTTCGCGAGCTTCTTTTCCTCGGCCATGTCGTCAGTTCAGAAGGCATTCGCCCGGACCCTGAGAAGACTGCGGCAGTGGAGAAATTTCCGAAACCAACCGACAAAAAGGCTGTTAGGCGATTCTTAGGACTTTGCGCCTACTACAGACGCTTTGTGAAAAATTTTTCAAGGATCGCCGAACCACTAACGCGGCTAACAAAGGAAGACGCGCCTTTCGTCTGGTTGAATGAGCAGGAGAATGCTTTCAATGAGCTCCGAAAGCGTCTTCAGAACCACCCAGTTCTCGCTCATTTCGACGAGGAAGCCGACACTGATATTCACACAGACGCAAGCAATTTAGGTCTCGGTGCCGTCCTCATTCAGTGGCAAAACGGAGAGGAACGAGTCATTGCGTATGCCAGTCGAACACTTTCCAAGGCTGAGGTGAACTACTCAGCGACAGAAAAAGAATGCCTCGCGGTGATATGGGCCATCAGCAAGTTTAGACCATACTTATATGGCCGACCATTCCGAGCTATCAGCGACCATCATTCGTTGTGCTGGCTGGCGAATCTCAAAGACCCCTCTGGACGGCTGGCAAGGTGGAGTCTACGGCTGCAGGAATACGATATAACGGTCGTATACAAGTCCGGTCACAAGCACAGTGATGCAGATTGCTTGTCCCGTGCCCCGATTGAATACACGGAATCTACGCTTAGGGAAAATGAACAGGATTGCCCTTTCCTAGGAGCTGTAACATCATCACAAATGGCTCACCATCAGCGATCCGACGCGGAGTTACGCCTGCTCATTGATTACCTAGAAGGACATCCTGTCGACATTCCACGAGCTTTTGTCCGCAGCTTGTCGTCGTTCGTCCTGAGAAATAATGTCCTGTACAAACGAAATCTCGAACATAGTGCAGAGACATTTCTGCTCGTCGTACCTTCAAAGTTACGACTCGAGATATTGGAAGCATGCCACGACGAGCCAGCAGCAGGACATTTAGGAGTGAGCAGAACATTCGCACGCATCCGCATGAAGTATTACTGGCCAAAGTTATTGAATTCTGTGCAGCACTACGTAAGAACCTGCCGGGACTGTCAAAGACGTAAAATACCACCATTCAAGCCAGCAGGTCTCCTACAACCGATACAGCCACCGGAAACTCCATTCGCACAAGTGGGAATGGACTTACTTGGCCCCTTTCCCACATCGTCATCGGGAAAGCGTTGGATCGTAGTTGCAACTGACTACCTAACTCGATATGCCGAGACAGGGTCTCTTGTCAAGGGGACGGCCAGTGAAGTAGCTGATTTTTTTGTCACTAACATAGTACTACGGCACGGCGCCCCTAAAGTCCTCATCACGGACCGAGGAACCATATTTACTGCCCGCTTGACACAGTCCATTATGAAATTGACGCACACCAGTCACCGCAAAACCACGCCATATCATCCGCAGACAAATGGACTGACTGAGCGACTCAACAGAACGCTGACTGATATGCTGTCAATATACGTGGACATGGAGCACCGAACATGGGACAGGATACTACCGTACGCAACGTTCGCGTACAATACCGCTGTGCAAGAGACGACTCAAATGACACCTTTCCAACTCGTTTTTGGCCGGACCGTCACAACAACCTTAGATGCCATGCTACCAGTAGATGAGACCTCCGAAAATGACAATGACGTCAGCGACTTCACACAAAGAGCTGAAGAAGCACGGCAGCTGGCGCGACACCGCATCCAGCAGCAACAGCAAGCCGACGCGGACCGATACAACGAGCGACGAAGAGACGTCCAGTATGCACCTGGAGACAAAGTATGGGTGTGGACTCCCGTACGGATGCGCGGCCTATCCGAGAAGCTTCTTCGTCGTTACTTCGGCCCGTATAGGATAATTCGCCGAATTAGTCCGTTGAACTATGAAGTTGCTCCAGAAGGTCAAGTAACCTCATCACGACAGCGGCATCGCACAGAAATCGTCCACGTCGTCAGAATGAAACCGTACTACGACAGGCAATAACTGCTTCCGCCTACAAGCGTTGCGAAATCATGACAGCCTAGAAATCACCGCCCTCTGTATGAGCATCGGGACGATGCACTCTTGGAAGGGGGACAATGACACAAGATGATTTCGAATTACGCGCGCCAGCCGCCTCCTGCGTTCGTGCAATTGTTTACTGCTACCTGCGAAAGATAGCGGCAGTGCAGCGGGCAACACGGGCTCGCAAGGCACGCGCAATCGGAGCAGCGTGTCATGAGCGCGGGACACGAGCGAAGAGGAAGAGGTGCGGGTCTCTTGCGAAAAGACTGCGGACGCTCCTGTGAAGCTCTTGTTTAGCTGTGTGTCGGGCACAAGTTCGCCCAAGGTAAAGCGATTAAAGTATCATCACTCAACTGTGCGTTACAATATATTATTTAGCCGTGGATGCTGCAGAAGTGCACCAGTTCCTTAGAGAAGGCCTGGAGCACACATGGTGTGTATAATAGCTTGCAATCATTCAGTGAGAATGCCTTGCCTATATGCTGCCTGCATATGAATTTGATGTCTCACTTTTAGGCAAAACGTTTCTTTTTCTGTTGTTATATTTCTAATATCCCTCATCCCATTTGCATCTCTTTACACCAACATGCGGCGCTGCAGTAGGCACTGCATTTGACTCCTTCAGCGAACACAACACTCTGTTAGCCCGTGGTGGTGTGCCGTTTTCTTGTTTCATTGCTGTCATTGTCATGGCGCACCGGATAATCGAAATAAGCTGTTTATCTTTAGAAGATCCTCTGTTGACCGGACATATCGCAGTTGTGAGCTTGTGAACGTCATAAATGTGTGTACTAATTAATGTATATAGGCCAGTTTCACCAGCCGGACTCCACGCAAACGTTATATTTCACTTTATTGAGAAATGAGGAAATATTCTCGTATACTATTCGTTATTCTAAGGTCATCTTTCTCGTATATTCGTGCTCGATTAGATTCGAAAATTATACTATTCTAACCCGTCTAATTAACACGCAGACGTTCTTCATTCGCCCTTACAACCTCACTCCCACTGCATACGTAAGTGCGAACCTCGGTAAGTCTTCTCATCTGTCAGAAGTAATGAGGAACAGGTCGTCATCACGCGAAATGGTTTCATTTACCTACAATGATCCCGTACTTACTCATCGTCGAGTGATCTTTTGTCGCCTAATTGTGCTGCCCCCGCCCGCACAAAGCTTAGCGCTACGCTGCCTCTGACAGCTAGACGTTTAGAGTAGAGCACTTATACCTCCGTGCGGTTCCGAGTTCCCTGACGACCTCACTTGTCGAGGGAAGGTGGGGCTTCGAAGACTTAGTATTAATTGGCTGTTTAATTGTGTATATATATATATATATATATATATATATATATATATATATATATATATATATATATATATATATATATATATATATATATATATATATATATATATATATATATATATATATATATATATATAAAGGAAAAGGAAGGGAAATTGCTGCTGACAGCAGGAATTGTCTAGCGCACTCTGCCGACACTTAAACAGCAGTGGAAAGGGGAAGGCTGGTGTTGAGGGGAGCAAAAGGACAGGGAGAGAGGATAGCAGAGCGGACAGAGGAAAGAGAACTGCTTACACATTTACAACAGAGAGACTAGCTAAAAGTTATCCGAATCTCGCTTGCGAAGTGCCTTCTTTGAGAGAGTTTGTCACCCGGCTTCGCAATGCAGCACTAATAGATCACGTAGAGCAGCCGAGTGGCGAGGCCAGACTGCTCGACGAAGTCTCACAGTGTTTTGTGAGGCTGCGCTTACGCCGGCAGTGACTCCCCTCTGACCACAGCAGTACCGCGCTGCGTATGGGCCCTCATGCCCGTTTTGAGAAATTTCCATTTTTTTTAAATTCAAGTATGTAATGCCCGTATCGGCCTTTAGGCCCATACGGGCATTACATAGGGGTTCTGCAATAAATCAGTGGCAGTTACAGTACACACATATAAACAGAGAATACATCTTAAAGTAAAAACAGGAACCCACGCAGAAAAAACACAGGAAAACAAAACTGTAAGAGCACTACAATGACGCATCCTAAACGTTGAAGAAGCCTATAGCATTAAAATCGGTGTTACAAAGATCAACGTTACTTCATACAAGGAAAACGCTTGCTAAGATAGGTACATGTACCAGCAGATACTGCATGTAACAATGAAAGAGGAACACAACTAGAAAAAAAAATGTATGCAGTACAAGGAACTCGGTGCTGACCTAAAACAAAGCCATTTGCGCAAGGAACATCAAAATGTGGTGAGGGTACAAAAGTAAAAAAAAAGGAACAAAAAGATCTCAAGAACACACATGATGCCTTGAACGAATGAGCAATAGAATCTTACGTGAGCACGTAAAAATAGTGTTTTAGTTTTGCTAGTAAATCATCGTGACTTAGAATGGATACGATTTCATTTCGTAACATATTCCAGTCATATGTCACGAGAAAGAAGGGCAAGTGACTCGAGAAGTGACTCGAGAACGGGCTGCACTTTAAAGGGATTATCAAGGCGCGGGAAGTTGGGCGGGCCTGATGTGGCATGCGCTGAAAGAAGTCCTATCGGCCTTCGATTTTCTAGAGAGGGGAGATTTGGAGATATTTTAATGTTAGTGATGCTAGACGTTCATGTGGAAATTTTCGAAATGAAGCGGGCTGCTTTGTTTTGGACTGACTCGAGCTTGCTTATAAGGTACGACTGATGCGGGTTGGAATTAAAACACGCGTACTCCATTTTTGAAAGAACCAGTGTTGTATAGGCTAATAATATAGTGGACTTGTTTGCCGAGTAAAGATTACGCCTAATGTAGCCAAGGGTTTTACACCCTTGGCTATTAATGCAGTGAATGGGACACGCTGTAGTCGTGCCCGGGGCTACAGTAGGTGCGCCTTGGCACCTCTAAGCAACCTGCCTTAGGTTGAAGTCTTCGTCCGCGCCGCCCTCCTTCCTTGCAACGTTAGATGCATCGACTGTTTCACCGGTCCTTACTAGCTGCATGTTATGCACGAAACAAACTTGTTCGTACACGGGTGACGCCCTTTTTGCATTTGTGTCGTAAATTTGATTATGCTTCAGGACCATAGAGTTTCCTCGAGTTACGAGAGGGAACTTAGCCACGTTGGAAATGATAGGTACAGACCATGGATTCGTCTGATCTTCGTGCTTGGGGCTTCAGACATTCTTGTGGCTTCGTTTATTACGCTTTATCTGGGCCTAAATTGGGGTGAATGTCAAAGCAACTTATACTTTGTTTAATGCAGAAGGTATAATAAGACTCTGCAATCGCTGCTAATTTCAGTGGTTCCGCTTGTGCATGCGTCCGTGGCGTAATGGTTTCGATATCGGGCATCTGTGCTTTTAATAATGTTTGTTTAATTATTTGTTACGCAGTACATTGTTAAAATTGGCGAGTTTACAAAGACACGAAGCAGTTTGTTTGAAGCACAAGGACGAAGTTTAGGCGCATCCATGAATACCTCCCATAAACGCTCCCATTGCAGCTCCCGCAGGCACTAGCGGCAGATAGTTCCCTCTAGTAGTTATTGTATGAAACCCTATCCTCAGGACAACCTTTCGAATATGAAAATAAAAAAAATTTGAAAAAATGTGCGCTCTAACTATCGACGACGATTGTCAATGTAGGCGAATAGCCGAACCCCTCAGGAAAATTATTCGTTGTATTAAAGGAATGGTGTGCTTGACGGCGTCTAGTTGTTGCAGCGAGGACATTCGGGTAGCGTTTGTTGTTCTATTGCGCAATTCCGTAGAAAACGGAGCCGTTAACCCGCAGATATGTCGGGGTAGCGTAGGTAGACAGCATGTGCGCCTCAAATAGGAAGCTCGCAATCGGCGACAAACGCGCCCCACAACTCGGTTGCGCGAGCACAGGCGCCCTTTGCGTCGGTGCCGTTGTATAAGGGCGGTGAACGCCCGACCGCGAAGACGGGCGAAATACCCCCCAAAAAAGGCTATTTGCAAAAATAAAAGGAAGAACCGACACGCCCAACATCGGTTTTCTCGAGCACCGCATCGTGGCCCGCTGTAGCTGCTTCGGCGCCTTATTGCTGAACAGTCGCTGCAGGCACCACGGCATGGGGCGACATTTGCACGGCAAGGATGAAGAAACGCCTTGTGAGCATAAGGTGGGTCACGAATGTTTGCCGCCATAAGAAGGAAATCAGCGGGCGTTGCAGGCAGCACACTTCCTTCGGAGAATAAAAAGCACGCTACCGACAGTGCTATAGTTGATCTACTGTTGCCGCTTGGGAACCAGTGGAATGACGTCAGGGACGTAGCCAGAAGTTTATTTCGGGCGGGAATGTGTGCTGCGCCGACAACTACCACTCCTCCTCCTTCCTACCCTTCCCCCCTCCCTGCCTATCTCTCCCTTTGTATATATATATATATATATTGTGGAGAAGGCTTGGAACGATATAGTGGGCCGTTCTCTTCAGCTCGTGAATGCCGCTCGTACTGAGAGTCCGTACCCTGCGCTAACGGTCGGTCCCAAGCGCCGGTGACCAATAAACGCCGCTGCGTTTACACACATACACACACACCCATATATATATATATATATATATATATACAGTAAAAGCTCGTTAATTCGAACCGCAAGGGGAAGCCGCTTCAGTTCGAATTAACGAAAGTTCGAACTAACGAAAGTGAAGGAGAGCAACAGTACACTGCGATTTGGAAGCAGTAGGGCATGTCAGAAATTTGGCGAGTCAAAAAGTGATGGCGTGTGCCGCGGGCACACGCCATCTTCGAGTCGAAGCTCTGGGTCCGACTGTGCCACACCACCGATGTCCAATGAAACGAACGTTAGCCAAGGCTTAGCACCATCACAATGAATCGCGACGGCCGATGCCTCCTAAGCTGAAAACAGAGGTGCACAACCGATGAAGACTGCCGAGACAAAGACGCTGAACATGTGAAGGTGGCCAAGGTCCTGATTCGTTGGTTCTTGATTGCAAGCGCAGCTGCGACGTACTTGATTCGCTGTGTTTTGGCGCTTGCCGTGCCATCTCCGCACAGCATTAGCAGCTGTACAAGATTTGCGAAGCCTCCGAGATTCGCAGCGGGCAAGAAGTCTCGGAGGTTACGTAGAACGGAGAGGCGGCAGCCGCCGCTGCCTTCTGGCTGACCCCGCGTCGGTTAGATATTTTTCCGATTTTGCCTTCTCTCGCCGTTCTCTCCGTTTCGGAGGCAATATAGCCTTGTGTGTAGGCAGTAGGCGCGTTTCTCTGGCCGTGTGCCAGGCGAGCGTAGTTCGAATTATCCGTGAGGGAACCTTCTCGTGTTCGAATTAACGGAATTCTTTATACATATACTTCTGTGGAGCTTGGCCGGACCAAATCGTACAGTTCGAATTATCCATAAATTCGAATTATTGAAGTTCGAATTAACGAGCTTTCACTGTATATATATATATATATATATATATATATATATATATATATATATATATATATATATATATATATAGAGAGAGAGAGAGAGAGAGAGAGAGAGAGAGCCAGGGAGGGAGGAGGAGTGGTATTTGTCCCCCCGTCCGAATTAAATTTCTGGCTACGTCATTGACGAAAGGGGGTCGATTTCTTATTAAACATATCATAAGAAGCCAACAAACAGACACCAAGGAAAACGTAGGGGAAATTACTTGTACGTAGTAATTGAATTAATGATAAGTTAATGGAAATGAACGTGGATGAAGGAACAACTTGCCGTAAGGTGGGAAGCGATCCCAAGTCTTCGCATTACGCGTGCGATGCTCCTACCAATTGAGCTACCGCGGCGCTGTTTTCCCATCCATTTATGTTTTACTACTAAACTAAGCCTGGGAGTGTTAGCCAGCGCCACCACTCACAAACCTTGGCGGCGGATGTGGCACATTCTTTCTACCGTAGGCATCACGAGTACGTGATCTTTTTTGGGTGAAGGCAACTGGCCAATAAACCTAGCCAAAAACGCACTGGTCAGGCAACTGGTCAAATATATATATATATATATATATATATATATATATATATATATATATATATATATATATATATATATATATATATATATATATATATATATATATATATACCATGCAAAGCCAAACTCCTGGTACTCCCCGGACAATAATGGTTTAACGACGAGGGTGCACGTTTTTTGCGTTGCCGAAACAAGACTTTGCTCAAGTTTTGACGAAAAAATTTAATTGCTAAGGCGTGCAGCCACTTCGGATCAAATAATATATAATTCTTATTGTATTTTTAATAACGATGATAATAAAGAAAGAGAAAAATGGTAGCACAATCTCCTCTGGCAGTTACCTCGATGATGCGTAAGCATTTCGTAGTACTGACGTGTGTTTCGTGGCAGTGTGCTGGTGTGTTTCGTATGATTGCGACGAGAGCGACCGCGAAAGAACCGAGAAACGGAGAAGCGCGGTTGCAACACCGAACTGTTAAGTGAAACCTGCACAAGACGGCGTAAAACGGGCGAGCAGAAGCAATGTTCTTTGGTGTTATAGATGACCCGCAGCGGATGTGGATGTGGGATGAAATGACGAGGGAGACGTAGCAACTGAAGGAAATATATGCAGCATTTATTAGTTACGCTGAATAATTATGAACCGTGATCCACGGGCGGCTAAGTCTTGCGCGGCGGCGTATCTTGAAAGCGGTGTGCGATGCCGACAGAGAGTGCCGACTGCTCACTGTTTCGCGCGCTGCGTTCTCGCCGCTTAGCGTTGAAGAGACACGCGCGGGACCGTATCTTGAAAGCGATCTGCGAAAGCGGCAGTGCGCAGCATGTGCTGTGTTTTCGCCGCTTCGTTGGCGTTAAAGCGAGAGGAAGCACGCAGGTGAATTCGCCCGCTGCTGCGGGTGCCATGTTGAAAGCGTTACGGCACGGACGGACGGTTTTTCCTTTAGCTAAGCATACAAATGCTTACGGATTTAAAACTAAAAGTTCGTTTACGAATTGATGCATTTATGTAATGTATGTCGGTGACTGTAGCTGGTACATGACTTGGAAAAACGAGCAGCGCTAAAAACGGGGCCAAGCAAAAACAAGACAGCGCACTATCGTGCGTCTTCTTGTTTGCAAGGCATACTTGTTGCAGCGCGGGTAACAGTGGAGATAACCGCTGTTTTCCGTCCAGATCTTCCAGTGAGTGGTCCTGCCACGGCTACGCACGGAAGAGGCAGGGCTTTCGGCGTTTTGGGCGTGCTATATTATTCTAGATTTAAAAATACAAGAATGAAGCTTTGCGCTAGAACCTCGATAGTATCATATGATGCAAGTTTCACTCACTTTCGACCAGCTGTCCGACTTGCCTGAAGCTATGTTTGGAAGTGGCTTGCGATCATAGTATTGTAGTAATCACGCGACGCATATCGTTATTTGCTATTATTTGCTATTATTTGCTATTTGCGTTATTTGCTATTGACTGTGACGTCACCGGCGCACGTGCAATGACTCTGGTTGGCAAAACAGAGCCGCCGCCGGCTTTCTGCGTGGTGCACATGCGGCGCAGTCACACAGTGCTTGGTGTACGTTGGCGCCACGTAGACGCATCTTTTTTTTTTTTATGTGAACCTCCACAATTCGCTTGCCATCCAGATTAGCAGCGTTGTCAGTCGAAGAACATCGGTGGGGGGTGAACGGCCTGATGAAATTCTGGCGACGCTGTCCTATATTAGTAGACGCCCATAAGTGACGTCACTGCTGCGCCTCACCGGCGCGCGGGCGTCGAAGCGAGCGAGATCGCGGATTGATGAGGACGCTCGCTTGATGCTCGCCCACCGATGAGGCGCAAGCAGTGACGTCACTCATGGGCATCTACTATGGGCGCCACAGTTGCGCTCTTTTGTTTAACTTTTCTAAGTGAAATGGGCCGGAATTCATTACGCTGTAAAAATTAGCAGCGCCAACATTTTTTTGGAATTCTGAAAACGGTCATGAGCTCCTCGGATGGCACGCTTCGAGTCTTCTATATTGGGACCACGCGAATGGCTCTTTCGGTTAAAAAGCCTAGTATAATTTGCATAATTACTTCAGTAATTACTACATCGAGTCATATTCAAATGTAGGCCTCTGTGGTAAAAAATCCAAAGAAAATCATTTACTTATATTCCATATTTTTAAGTAATTTTGGACGTATTTCGTGAAACACTCGGTATGTCTATTGCAGAACGCACACTTGTACACATTGTACGCGCACGGCAGTTTCGCAGTATTGACCACGAGATGCATATGTCGTGCTTATTCTGGGTGTACCGCACATATGTATAATGTGCGTACATGATATTGGTAATCAGGGGCCAAATTCACAAAGCTTTTCGTTCGTAAGTGCTCTTTGCCATTGGCCGGCCGCCTTAGCTAATGATACGTCCACCATTAGGAGTGGCTGAAATTTTCTCTTAGGAACAATTCTAGCGTAAGAGCTTTTTATGAATACGTGCCTGAAGCCAAATGCATGAAGTTCTTTCATAAAAAGTGTTCGTTATCGGTCAGCCACATTGGCTAACGTTGGTTGTCACCTCCATAGTCTGTGCCTCTTTTTTTTTTTTCGTTTTAGTGACGCGCACATCGAGTGACACCCTTGTTTCTTGCGCAGAACTTCCGTTTCACCTCCTGAGACCTGAGACGACCGGGGATGAAATTCAAAACAAATCAGAAAAAAATAGTGCAGTACAAAATTAATAGGTTTCATTACAGATATGATATCAGAGCATAAGTTTAGTTACAAATTATGTTACTGAAGTGTCTGGAATAATTAGAATTAGTTATAAATCACTGATTACCGCAACCGAAAGCACAGAATTGTCGACTTTTCAGACTCGCCACGTGAGAACGACTTGGGCAAAATTCCTGGAAACTCTGAAGTAGAAAGAGGAAGTAATGACGTTACATACAGGAAGATGGCACGATATTTAACGGGATAATTAACGGAAAACAGTTGCCTGGCATAGGCTGAACGTCGGCCTAGCAGAGTGGATGTGACGTCACTCCCTCCTCTCTCGCTTATCCTCTCCCGGCGCTAACCTGCTAGCTCGCTCGCTTGCAACAGCTGAGCGCGCGCGCTCGTTACATGCTCTGACGTCAGCACTGGAGAGGGCGCGTAAGGTGCGCTTCGTGTGCCGATCGCTAGGGGGCTACGCCCCGCCGGGTTGCCCGCTGCGCTTCCTCCTCGCCCTCATACGCTCGTCGCCCGCATATCGTGCCAGGGGAAAGACGTTCGCTCGCTTAACCTAACGAACACCAACGCCGAGATGCGAATGCCACTATAGAAACCTACGTGAAAGATTAGCGCCGCCTACCATTTTTATTGCGATAGCAATTCATAGACACCCCAGGCACATTTTTGCCGTCGCCGTGTAGTTCCTCACGAGTGAAAGCGTTGTGAGGGAGAGCCGGCGAACGCGGTTCAATCTCGCGTGCGCGAGCGAGGAAACCCACCCAGATGCATGCCCTCTCCTGTGGCGCGCGAGGCAGGGAGGTCATGCGAGGGAGGAGGGCGGCTGCTGGGGTGCCTCACCCGCCGCTCCGTACAGAGTGGAGTGAACCGCGGCGTCTATTGCGGCGTTGGCCACGCGAATCGCGGACGTCGTAGTATACGCCTTTGGCGGACGCCGTAGGGACGCGTTGCCGGCGCTCGTGTGTCTTGAAAGCGATCTGCAACGTGGCCAAAGTGCGCGCCCGCGCAGGCCTCATATTCAAAGCGATCTGCGATGTTTGCAGAGTGCGCGTAGTGCCGGTATCTTCGTATGCGCTGTGATTTGGACGTTTCGTTTGCGATGAAGCAAGAGATGTACGGAGGTCAATTGGCTCGCGGCTGCTATATACCGCGATTGCTCACTCCAGCGTTTTCACAGGCAGTTTTCGCTCTCATCGAGTGAGATGGGTTCATGTTTACCTGTGCGCGCGTGACACCGTGTTGGTTAATTTAGTTAAAACACGTTGACGGGCTAGTTTTTATTTATTTATTATTTATTAGGTATACCTACATCGCCTGTACGGCATTATCTTAGGGGGGTTAAAATACAGGTTGTCACAATGGAAACATATTTAGCAACATCAAAAGAATACATCAGTAAATACAACATAGTTTAAGCACTGAAATTCGCAAAAGCGGAATAGAAACTACGAAAGTACAAAACAAAGTGAGTGACAAAGTAACTAACTAACAAAACAGAAAAAAAAAGTAGCGTATGTACAGAATTGAATAACAGAACAATCAAAGAATATGGCTCTCAATAGCATTTTCAAAACTAGAAGCTGCCATCACTTCATTAGGGAGCTCATTCCAATCGCTAATCGTGTTAGGAAAAAAATGAATACTTAAACACATTGGTACGGCACTGGTAAGCTCTAATTTTGTTAGCGTGGTCTCTCCTAGATGAAACGTAATGCGGCTCCTTGATGAACAGTGTTTTGTTGATACCAGTTTTACTTTTATATATATTATAAAGGAATTTCAATCTTAGGATTTTCCTGCGTGAAGAAAGAGTTTTCCAACCCAACCCTTCCCGTATTCTGGATCCTCTGGTAGTAAAATTATAATTTCCTGTTACGAAGCGTGCTGCGTGCTTTTGGACGCGTTCTATTTTTTCTGTGAGGTTTTTAGTGTATGGATCCCAGATAACGCATGCATATTCTAGAATAGGCCTGATATTTGTTAAATACAAGGTTGCTTTCAGTGATGAAGGAGAATGCTTGAAATTTCGTCGAGTTGGTTTGTATCCATGGTAGAATGTGTAAGCGCGACTGAACAAGGACGTAGAAAGAAACAGACACACAAAGAATTTCTGTCTCTGTATGTCTGTTTCTTTCTACGTCCTCGTTGAAGCCACGCTTACACATTCTGTCATAGATAGTTAGTAAGCGAATGTTTACAAATATACACGGCCGATAAAACTACCATCCTTACTTCGTACAGCTATCTACTAATTCGCTGTCGGTGCTTCGCCTGTCGGGCGAAACTGCGAATGTTTATTACATTCCGCACTAAAGCGCACGAAGCGCTTTGTGCATTCGGCCCTTTTTCTTGATGTGTTGATTGACCCCAAAAACGTAATCGCCCTCCCACTTTTCCTTTTCTTCTTATTTGATTCCTTTCTCTTTCCTTTTTCTCGCAAGTCTAAAAGACGCTGTACCGAATGTTTAATATTCCCGCCACGAAAAGCAAAAGAAATAAGGAAAAATAAATAAAAAAGAAAAGCGTAAAGAAATGAAAGCGCACATTGTTCCACCTTTTAGTTAGCTTACAATGAGAGAAAGAAAACGTAAGAAACAAATTCTTTTGTATGCGCGCATAAACTGCGGGGAATTCGAGGATTAAGCTCCAAGGACGACAATCTTTATTTTTGGTGAGCCGGTCCTTTTGTGCGCACTGCGATATCTAACTCGGAGCTCAAACGTCGGCTAATTCATGCCAATAACGGAGTGTATATGTAACCCAGTCTTCCGATTGTATTTATATCCTCGCTCGCGAGCTCCTTCGCGCCATCGTCCGACTCTTCGTATCGAAAAGTGCGCGCGCGGGTCTCGCGAGGTGTCCACTTGGCGCGTTACCCGGATGGTGGAATTAATGGGCACGGCCTAGGATAAATCGTGGCCGTTTTCGAGTGCGAGAAGGGTACTTCACGGCGAGGAAATGTGATGGACAGCGAGGGAAATTAACGTTTTTCTCCCGGCTGGCGAGGGCGAGTAAACACGGTAAGCGGTCCGCGAAATCACGGAGGCCACAGTGAAAGCGGGAGGGGTGCGTGGCGGGAATCCGCGGCCAACTTCGCTGCGAAAGGGCCGGCCTGTTTTTTCTGAGCTGTCCACAACGCGAGCCAACGTGCGCCTGGAAATTACGGGCGACGCTCGAAAGGGTTTCTTTCCACGGAGGGATAAGACATTTAATGCGTTGTCAAAACAGCCCCGTAAAAGCCTCTTTTCAAGCGTCAGGCCTTGGTTTCGAACTCCGAATTGTAAACAGGCCTAATCGAGTTTTCAGAATTTCATTCTTCCTTTATCCCTGCCGCCCGGTGTCTTTTTGTTTTCTTGTTTGTTCCCGTTTCTTTTTCCTACCAAGGTCGCCGATGACGGCATTGCACAGGGCGTAGTTTTTTTTTTTCTCTCTCTCTCTCTCTTTCTCGCCTTAGCGATGCGCTTGTGAAATCGAGCCCAACAAAAAGCGACGAGTGAGCTTTTGTGGCCTTGATGGGATTCCTTTAAAGGGAATTACTGCGTACAAGTTTAGGTTAGCGCGAATAGACTTACGTCTGGGTGAGCCACGGCGTTTCATAACCCGACACACGGCGTTTCATAACCCGAAATATCGTCAAAAATATCTCTATGAACGAAATATACTTTGCTAAAAGCTTTGGCGCTCTCTCTCGCTATATTGACGTGCTCTAAAAAGCGCTGTTGGGACAGCCTTCGGCCTGTATCCGGCACCTAACAAATGCTATAGGAAATCACTTATCTAAAGGCAACAGGTAAAAAAAAAAGGGGGGGGGGGGCTGCGCAGGCAGACAAGGACAAAACTTCGTCGTTGTAATGCTCGTTTCCACTTTGGTGCCCGTAACATCCTGAGCACACGCAGAGGCATGGTTGTTCGCACGGCTGTTCGAGCCAAGGGTGCGGGCATATGCGCGCCTGGAAAGCTCTTAAATACGGCTAGACTGCAAAACACCGGGTGCGCAAGGTTCAGCGCGAGATCCTTGAGGCACCAGCCGAAATAAACGCTCGCCTTAATGCTTCGGGCAAAGCAATAATAATAAGAAGAAGAAAAAAAAAGAAAACGTTTAACCGCAGAGCGCATGCACTATCGCCGGAGCTGCACACAAGCGCTCACTACACGCGTCAATAGTGGTGTGCGTGATCTAGAGTTCGAGGCATGCAGGGAAAAAACGAAAACGCCACATTTTCTCACTGAGGGCGCGAAAGAATGCCGAGTTTGGTAGCGCACACGCGGTGTTCCTACCGATCACTGCACGTCTGCCTACAGCGCCCGACGCTGTCAGATGAAATGAAGCGTATGGTTTACGGCAGCAGGTTCGAGTTTAACAGGTTCGAGCCTCTGTAGATTTGCGTGTCCACGTGTCTGCTCCTGCGCACGTGTGCAACACCTTTAGTATCAGCTCAGATATCGCATTCCTTGCTCCGCAGCAGAGGCAGTGCTGTGGCCACAGGACGGTATCATGACAGTACGACAGTGACCGTTGTTTTATACAGCAGTTCAAAACTGTTTTTTTGTTTTTTTGATGACGTATAGCAACCGTTACTGCTATTTTTTTTTGTTCGTTGACCAATGCCGACGCCACTGGGAAATGTGAACGACAGTTCCACTGAATTACTGTTAAACTTCCTATGGCGAATAAATGCAGCGATGGCGTAGAGGTAGAGCATCCGTCTCGCGTGCAAAAGGACCATGGTTCAAATCCCGCCGCCGCGCAATTTTCCACCGGATCAAAAAAAAGAACCGCGTGTTGATGAAGTTGCACAAACAGGCCTTGAGTGCAGCCTGACCCCCGGCGATCAGAACCGACAACGCACTCCCTCACCAGAGCACGATTGGCCACCCTGGTGCAGCACTTCGCCACAACCTCCTATATGAATACAACAATCAAACTCCGGCCCCTCAGTCCCCAGCAGCAGCTGGCCACCCTGTATACGCAATGCCTCATGACCTCAAGCGTACAGAATCTTGGAAGAACGCCAATATAATCTTAATCCATAAGAAAGGGGACGCCAAAGACTTGAGGAATGAAACTGCTCACCGGATGTGCCGCAAAAACATCGCACTTCACTAAATCTTGAACAGAAGCCTGGTCTGACGAACAGCAAAGAATGCCCCTCGGCCAAACTGTCGAACCTCGGTCATTTCTTGAAAATTGGCCGAGGCCATCCGGAGCTTGGTTCGAATTGCCTCTTGGGATTCTTCATGCGAATCACTGCGCCATCACTCGGGACCAAAGCCACGGGTACGCTGCTCGACCGACTGCGTAAGAAAAGCTCGACCGGCAAATCAGAGGGAGGAACAGAAGCCGACCAGGAGCAAGCCTCCTGGCCTGGCGATGAGTGAGACATTGCAGAGAAATAGGAAATTGTTATGGCAAGGTGACAGATATTAGAACGAAAGGTCAAAAACAATTACGTAAAAGACAAAGAGCAAAAGAAAACCGTCGGCTACTTGACCAGAACCAGCTTTCCAAGCAGGAAGCAGGAGCCGCGCTGCCTTTCTGCAGTGTCCGGCTGCTCAGCACCCGAAAGAGCTCTGGATTTTCGTGCGAGCCCCGAACTTGCTGCTGCTGGTGCTGATGCTGATGATGAACCTCTGTCATGGCTCGCACCCACTTGGGGAGATCATAACTCTCGAAATGGAGATCATAACTCTCGAAATGGAGATATGCACGGGATACGCAGTTATTCCTGACGGTATGAGTTGTCAGCACTTCTTGCCACGTTCCTTGGTTGTTGTTTTCTGTTTTGTTTTGTTTTTTTCTTGTTGCATCGCATCTGCGCTCATTAAGGCACTGTTCACTATCATAAGACAGTTATTTGGTAGTTTATCACGTTATCGCATATAAAATCCTGTCTTCTGCCTCCAATTTTTTTCAATTTTGCGAGACGTGTGAGCTACCTAGCTCCCACATAATCACTCTCGCAGTGTCCCGCCTTCTGTATTATCTTTTTACTATTGTTAGTGCCAGCTCGGTGAGCGCGTAGTGCTCATTTGACCCCTCATGAGACAGGGGGCTTTGTGTGCAAGACGCGCAAGCGAAAACGCCCGTATACGCCCGTCGCTGTAACAGCAGGCTCATCGGGGCAATGAAAGACGCACATGCGCTGTAGGATGAAGACACTTGCAAACAGCTGTCGTAAGTGCGGAGAGGAGCTGCGCAGGGCGAGGTTGAGGCTCGACGCGAAAAAAAACGAGCGGTCGAGGACAAAGCGTAATCCGAGAGGCTATCCACACGAACCGGAAGTTAACGCCGACGCCGTGCGGGTTGCCGTGCACTCGAGCTGTTAAGTCCTCGATAACTTTCGTGTACTGCATTTTGCAACAGGTTTCTACATGAGTAATACAGCCAGTTGAAGGGTCCTTCTTCACTGATTCCATCTACAAGTGTCGCGCCACTCATCGAGTTCGGGAAATTCTGTGTCGATGGAGCCACTCATCCGTAGCTTACTCGACATCACTGTGTACACATTTCGAATAAAGTTAGTGAGCAGTAGCGAGATATATACAGCGCGCTATATAGTTGTGTTTGATTGAGTATTTGCTAAACATCCTGGTCGGTTCAGTCAGCAAAGTAACGAAGCCGCACGAGTTGTTCTCGAGTGTAGCGACGGTTGCTGAGGGCTGCGAGGGGGGAAAAAAGAGAAAGAAATGCGATGATGGAATTGACGGCGATGGGGCCCAAGGTTGAGTAATGAGCTCCGAATGAAATTGTTTCTAATATGCCAATAACAGTTAGAGCACATTAATCTGCAGTTGAAGAAACTCGTAGTTCTTATAGTTAAACATATATGCTTTCTACGCGCATCGTGACATGGCTTAATACATCTACAATGTGATGTTTTACTATAAAAAAAAAGGTTGGTTAAACTTTGGCACACTTGTGCGCCTCTAGCACGCTCTTTAATTTACATTGTGGCCATCAGACCCCTCCCCCCGGCTCGATTTTTTTTATGAAGAAATACCCTAATTTCAGCTAACAGTATCGTCACACCGGCGTCTTCGCTTTTGACATACCACGAATAAAAATGCTGAAGCGACGTATAATCTTTTCAGGAGGTAATCATGAGTTTCTGATGACCTGATAAGCTTTAAAATAGCACTGCTAAAGACTGGGCCCATTTGTCTCAGGAAGCGACTTCGGTGACTCGTGTTTTCTTTTTTCTTTTTTTCCTCTCTTCTTTTTGAATTTTTTTTTTTTTCGCGGACGCTTCGCAAATGATACTACGAGCACAGTTGAGATTCCAGATGGCGGGGCCCGAATTCAAGCCCATTGGGTCCGCCTCGACCGGCAGAAATTGAAACACGGTCTCATTTCCATGCGGAGTGCGCGAAACTAATTAACATTTTTCTTCTTTGCCTGCTCCGTTTCTCCGTTGCGTGCGCAGACGGTGCCCTTAACAAGAACGCCCCTCGAATGCTACACCGTGTCTTGCAAATACTTTGTATGCGCATATGTGCACTCTTCGCTAGCTTTGTTCCCTAGCTAGCTATTGCGAGAGGTTGAAATATCGATGTGTGCGCAGCGCATACCACATGTACCAAGTCTTCACAGATTATTATGCACGTACGGTAGCGATTGTTTACAGTGCGTATCTATGGAGTTCCTTGCGTGATGTGTATGTGCGTGTCCGTAGATCTATCTATCTATCTATCTATCTATCTATCTATCTATCTATCTATCTATCTATCTATCTATCTATCTATCTATCTATCTATCTATCTATCTATCTGTCTGTCTGTCTGTCTGTCTATCTATCTATCTATCTATCTATCTATCTATCTATCTATCTATCTATCTATCTATCTATCTATCTATCTATCTATCTATCTATCTATCTATCTATCTATCTATCTATCTATCTATCTGTCTGTCTGTCTGTCTGTCTGTCTGTCTGTCTGTCTGTCTGTCTGTCTGTCTGTCTGTCTGTCTGTCTGTCTGTCTGTCTGTCTGTCTGTCTGTCTGTCTGTCTGTCTGTCTGTCTGTCTGTCTGTCTGTCTGTCTGTCTGTCTGTCTGTCTGTCTGTCTGTCTATCTATCTATCTATCTATCTATCTATCTATCTATCTATCTATCTATCTATCTATCTATCTATCTATCTATCTATCTATCTATCTATCTATCTATCTATCTATCTATCTATCTATCTATCTATCTAATCTAATCTTCTATACCGTGGGCACCGAAATTTCACACGCCTCGGGAGCTGCAATAAATCTGTACATTCGTGTCTCGCGAGCATGCAGCCTGAACTCCACGCTATCACATACCACGTGCGATAAAATATTAAATGTTCTCTTTTATGGCCGCACGTATGCCTAGATTATACATTTAAACTTCGGTTTCTCGCGAAATCCGGTGCTTTGTAAACTTTACGCGCAGACGTGCTATTAAACAAGACGTTTTTGCGCAATAACGCATTTAAATAGCATTTCAATTAAATAGGCATGTGTGATGAAAGAAGAAAGTTTGACTGATTTACAGAAAGTTTGACTGATTTACATATATGATCATTAACGGCCTTTGCTGAGCGACGAAGTGCGTCTTTAGTTGACCGGTGCTTTCCCATCTTATGATTTTTGGTTTTTCCGGCGTTTAGCTGCGGGACATCGGTCCCCCGCCGGCAGTGATGGAATTGAACACTGTCCGGCTTTGCCCAGATGTGGTGCAGCGTTCCGCCATGCCATAGCGGAAGCGTAGCAGCGAATTGAACGATACCGCCAGTGACAGCACTCAACTCTTCTCCGCCTCCTTTACCATGAAACAGGAGAGATCCTGCTGCGTTATCTCAACGTCTCATGGAGTGGCGGTGTTGTTTCCTCTGAATAGAATCGTAGCCGTCTTGTCCCAGTCTTAAAGCAAGGAAAGTCTTCCCTTGAATTGACACCATATCGACCTATTGCTCTCGCCAGCTGTGTAATGTTCAAGCAACCACGCGCCTCAAGTGGCTGCTTGAACACTACAATGTTTATCCAGAGGCGATGACAGGTTTTCGACGTGGCCGTTCGTCGGACGACAACGTCACTGATCTTGTGTCTTCGATTCAACAACAGAAATAATCCAAATGCCTCTCTGTAGCGCTATTTTTAGATGTGCGGGGCACTTATGATAATGTTTCGCACGAAGCCATTCTCGACGCACTCGTGGCTGCTGCAATGGGAGGCCGCACTTTTCGGAGAATGCTGAGCTACCTGACCCAAAGGAGCTTCGTTTGCATTCACCGAGGATAGTCAAACTACCGACCACTACACCAGCCATGGAATTCCGCAAGGTGGCTTTTTGAGCCCGGTTTTGTTGAAGCTAGTTCTGATTGGGCTGGCGGAATCTCTGCCACAGTCGGTCAGTATGTCCATTTACACAAACGACATTTCCATCTGGGCTTTAGGATTCATAATGCAAAAAAAAAAGGGGGGGGGGGGGGTGAGGCGTGCAGACACAAACACAAGAGAAATGGACAACACGAATGCGTTCGCGTTGTCCACTTCTCTTGTGTCCGTGTCTGCACGCCTTACCCCCTTTTTTGCATTATGAATCCTTAACAACTAGCTCAGCTTTCTGTCGTTCTGGGCTTCAGAAGTAACTCGCCCGCAGGTTCGCTCAAGGTTACAAAAGGCTGCAACGATGACATCTACTTATCTTCAGAGACAAGGCCACGGAGTTCCAACAGAAAAATGCGCATTAGTCACCTTCACGCGAAAATTGATGACTGGATACCCGGTGTCTATATATTTTTTTTTTATTGAGATGAATATTAGGAGAGGTTGGCGCCTTTATGGTGGCACCGGCTACTCCTTGTCACTTGGCAAAGGAAACAAGTTTGCGTAAAAAGGGAGAATAGCGACACGAAAGATGGCACTCAGTAGAACACTGGATGAATAAAAAATATACAGTCCAACAGTACATGAGTCGCAAAGTTCTGTGCATAAGTCCAGTTCACGTACGCATATATAAAGTCAGATATTTAGAACAGTCATAACACTCAACACATGTAATGCACTGCAAGTACAGAACAGAATTATACATATTGCATAAAAGTTGCGATCGCCTCATAAACCAATTATTAATCACGAACAACGTTTATGTTACTCATTTAGCGCATTCGGATCATCTGATGCCTAATATTTTCCCAAAATGTTGGTCTCCTCTAAAAACTTTTTCAGAGCAAGAAGCGCTCTTTTTTGAAGGCCCGCAGTTGGCCATGGGCCAAGGATTTTTTTTAGAGTGAAAGGTCTTCTGTCTAATATCAACAAATTTGCTTGCAGTACCCTTCTTTGTGGATTGTATTTAGTGCACTCGAGGAGAAGATGATGCACATCTTCGTCTGCATGGCCACAAGAACACTGTGGACTAGAGACACGTTTTATCCTGTACAGGAAGTGTTTAGTGAATGCAGTACCAAGACGCAGGCGGTGTACCAATGTTTCAAATTTTCTATTGTCTCTTAGATTTCCCGGCATTGTTAAGTTTATACATGGGTCTATAAAGTATAACTCAGAGTTTTTAGTTTGCTGATCAAACCAGGTAGTTTTGCTGAGGCGACAAGAAATCTGTCTCAGGAGCAGACGGACTTCACTACGCAATAGAGGAAGATTGGTTGTCTCCACGTTATTGTGCGCCCGATTCGCAGCTGCGTCCATTAATGGCCAGCTCATCTTCTACAAGAGAACCCATCGATTTTTAGGGATCATTGTGGAACGCGACCTCTCCTGGAGCCTCCATGTATTTAACTAAGGAAGGGACTCCTCTCGATCAGTCACCTTTTCAATGCCATGGCTGGAAAAGCATGGGCACCGTCGGTGTGTTCTACGCTTCAACTGTACAAAGCGCTCTTCATGGGTTTTTTGCGTTACAGCATTCCGGTGCTGTCAAGTACCCGGAGGACAAATCTCAGAGTGCTTGAGAGCATGCAAGTTCAAGCAGTTAGAACCTGTCTGGGTCTACCGCAACAATTTTCATCGCCAGTGAACATCTCATCAGTACGCATATCGCCACAGACACCCTTAGAAATCATCTTCGTCAGCTTTCCTGACTACAGTCTCAACGTCTTGCTTCTCTCTCGGAAAGTAGACCAGAGGCAACTTTTTCGGGCATCGTAGCCTCCTACTGATCCTCTCTTTCATGCGATTTCACGCTTGCATCAAGATCACCTTGTCCTTTGTGGTGTGTCCGGCAGCCACAAGTGCGGCTTTCCATTCCTGGAGTTCCAACTTGTGCCCTGAATCAATCCGCTCTACATCTACTACATTATTCATACCCCAATCGAGTTCACATTTATGCAGACGGCTCTTCGACTCTAACCAGATCTACTGGTGCGGTAGTCATTCCTTCGATGCCAGTCTGCAAGAAGTTCAAGATGAGCCATGTCACAACATCTTAGGGATCCAACTTTCCATCCTCCGTAGCGTAGCGCTATATGTGCTGCAAGAGTCACCAAGTTACTGGGCTATATTCTGTAACTCAAAGGCAGCCCTGCAATCACCCTCATCAGCTCTGCGCCGACGCCCACATGAACAATTGGTAGCAGAAAGACTATTACACTACCATCAAGTGGTGGACAGAGGTCACGATATTGTATTTCAGTGGCTACCTAGGCATTGCATCATTACTGGAAATGAAAGTACCGACAAAGCTGCCCGAGAGGCACATGGTGAATGCGAAAGCACCTCGATACTATTGTCGAGAACGGATGCAGCGCGGAACCTCAGTGGTCTTGCCCATATTATTGCTCCATGGAAATGGAACACACCACGGAGTTCCAACAGAAAAATGCGCATTAGTCACCTTCACGCGAAAATTGATGACTGGATACCCGGTGTCTATATATTTTTTTTTATTGAGATGAATATTAGGAGAGGTTGGCGCCTTTATGGTGGCACCGGCTACTCCTTGTATGCCATCGCCATCGACCTACATGGGGTATTACAACATTTACCTGGTTTTAATCGACGGGAAGAAACGTTACTGTGCCGCCTGCGAGTAGGAGGTTCTTTCACAAACGCTATATATATATATATATATATACTCATTCCTAATTGGGATGGCGGACAGTCCCAATTTCCGCACATGTGGTGACGAAGAAATGACCAAACATCTCCTCTATGACTGCCCCACATACGAAGATGAGAGGAGTGCCCTTCGGACAGTTATGGGGCACTTAGATGACATGCCTTTCACGGAGCAGAAGATCTTGGGCCCCTGGTCTCATGCGTCTGCTATGTGCAAGGCCACAAAGGCGCTAGTGCTTTTCTTGAAATGCACCAGCCTGTATGACCGCCTGTGACAGACTCAGCGATGAACGCTTGTGTGTGCAACACTACAAATTGTGAACTTCTTTCCTCCTTCTCCTCTTTGACTCCCCATTCCCCTTTCCCCAACGCAGAGTAGCCTACTCATCTCAGCCCGGTTAACCTCCTTGCCTTTCCCTTGTGACTTCTGTCTCTCTCTTGCTTATCTATGCACAAAATTTAGGGAACGCACTGCAAATGAAGAAAGTGGAGTGCGATTGCCTCCGCTGATAGATTTTACCTAGCGAAAAAGAAAAAACTCAAGCGGGGGGGGGGGGGGAGGGGGGTGCGTTCTTTTTCTATCTTATCGACCTGTGCGTTTCTCCGTTTGTTTCTTGTGATATGCAAAATAGTTAAGCTTTGTAAATAGCTGCATGCTGTATGCGGTAGCAGATCGAACCAAGCAAATGACACACTCTGTACGATAAAAAAAATGAGTTAGAAGAATACGGACAATGCCGCTTGGTTAAAAAGAAAAAAAAAACGTTTAGAACTTTTGTCTGGCGTCTGTCGGCGTGCACAATTCAAGGCGTCCTGCTGAATCCTAACAATGTTCAGTCAAGTCTTATTGATGGAATAAGTGTTCTACATAAAAGGCACAATTTCTATTGAAGAAAAATACAGAGGACACCTAAGCATTTGTTACGAGTTGTGACTGCGAAAGCATTCATGTTCGATTGAACGCCGCTGAGCGGTCGATCCTTCGAGTTATGAACTCCTCGCGGGCAAGAGAACGCGTTGAGACGCTTGGCCAGCGCCTCCTAGATAGCACAAGGCCGGTGCACTTCGGTTTGTGACGTCATGCTACCGTGCCTGAGTGCCATAGAATCTAATGGGGACGCTTCTGCGTAAGCCGCGGTGATTTTGACGTCACCGCTTACGTCACGCCGGGATGGGCAATGGAAGTTTCGGCCCAAGAAGCATGATGTCATAAAGAGTAGTGCACAGGCCTGCTATCTAGGAGGCGCTGGTTTCGCCTAGTGGGCAATACAGTCGGCTTCAGAGCGTGCGGTTGTAGGTAAGAAACTCACTACCATCAACGTTCTTTCTTTCGAACTTATTGTTTTTTTCATACATTAATTTCTTTATAAGATTACCGAGGCGAAGCTTTCAAACGCGGACGAAAGTTTTCGCGGACAAGAAACGCGCGGATGGCACAGGCTTCTGAGTGCGAGGGTGACGTGCGTCGCGGCGATGCCTTCTCCGCTCGTGCAACACCTGGCGCGCCATCGCGGCAGCAGGTATTCCCTTTCGCCCCCTCTGCTCCGCCGAGGCGTGCGCGTGACGTGGCATCGAAGCGAATGTGAAAGTAGGCGTCGTTTCGCTGCTACAGACACCGGCTTTTTCGCTCAATGGGCCATTTGACGCTTGCACATAAAAAAAAGGCAGCAAAGGTGCTTGGCTGTCACTCCCCTTGTTGTGGGCTTCGTATTTAGAATCGGCAGCCTTTATAGTTTCACGAGAATGAAGTGAAAGGAAGTCTTGAGACAAATGGGCTGTAATTGACATAATTGATCATTATTGTTCCAGCATTTAGATTTGCAGATTAAATCACCATCGTGCTGCCCACCTGAAAGCTTCCTGATTAGCTCAATTCGTGGAGCAACTGTCGCGGAAAGGCGGTGGCACGGAATTTGGTCCGCGAACTGTAGACGAACATTTCATCAGCTGCAATTCTGAGAAGACTGTCTGGGTTTCTTCAGTAGTCTTGTGCCAGTTTCAGGTGAATGACAGCATTACCTCTCATAAACTGCTTTGAAGTGCTTCAAGTAACAAGAGAGAGAGAAAGAGGAACACGTTTCATGTCAGCAGAGCAATGAATGCGACTAGTTGGTTCATGTTAATTTTGAGAGAGCGCTTACTAGAGAGTACATCACGAATGACAGAGACAGAAACGCAACTATACAGAGCAAAGAGTTCCCGCGTTATCCTCTAGTACTTTTGTTTTTCTGTTACTGTTATTCGTACATGTATACCTTCGTCCCGCCTTTTGCAATCGCCAGAATTTGTAGGATTGTTACACTTGAAGCCCAAATGCAGATGCGCCTGCATTTATTGATAGATGGTAGACGCAGGCAGAGTGATAGCTTGCTTCCTGCAGTCTACGTACCTTTCGTTAGCCGTGTGCCGCTTCATAATGTGCGCCGATTTCAGTTTCGCAACTCGTCTTTCTCCCTTCATAGCCCTTTAAATACCTTTTCCACCATTCTAGGTAGCAAACCGAACTTTTTTCTGGTAACCTCTCTGCTTTTCCCTTTCTCTCTCTTTCTCTCTTATTCGTGTTGTGCTTGTGAGCCAGAACGTTCTCAAAAAGAAAAAAGCGAAGAGAAGAAAGAAAAAGAACCTCATTTTTGCATATCGTGCGAAGCATTCAGCGGCTTCATGCCTGAAAAAGTATTGAACCTATTTCTCTATTAAGGATGATAGTAGATTTGAATGCATGTTAAATATTCCCAAATAGTCAGAATTAATCAGGTACACCCCCCCCCTCTCCATCTCCTCGTCCCCTCCGTCAGTAGTCTCTCAGCCAGATTATGCATTTGAGTCGTGAAATCCCCTAATTGCTAAGATAATTCGTTGCAATTTGAGAAATCTGAAGTAATTATGAAGATGCACCCGAAAAGAGTGAAATTAAAACGCGAGGGAAGCTCACAGAGTGCGTCACATGACTGCACCGCTGCACATGGCCTAATCCGTATGCATTTTCTCTGCGACTTTCGCTGTCCGGATGCAGTAGCTGCATTCCCAGAGAGCGCAGCTTTAACAGCGCGCTTCAATAATCAGGCGGACGGGGACAGTTCGTCCTCGACTATACGCTTCATTTAGCTGCAGTGGACGGAACCCCATTTGGACACTTGAACCGAATGTCGATGGAGAAAAAAAAAAAATTCGGCCGAGACACTTAAGACTGCTTACGTGTGGGAATGCGAAAGCATGATACCGTTTGTAGACCTCGTAACGTCGTGAACGCGCTCATTGCACCTCATGAACGCACCCGCGAGCTCACGCACTATATAGGCACACCTTTAGTTAGCCAGAACCGCGGACCCGCCGTGGTGTCCGGGGAGCGTGCTCGTTTCGCAGCCCGGACGCGATCCTTACCCAGATCGAAATGTACAATTTTTTTTTCAATACGATTGATTTACTTTGTTTGCAGGAACGTCCCTGAGAAATTTGACGTCAATCCAAGCATTTTTTTACGTTTTTTGACGATACACACACACACACACACACACACACACACACACACACATACATATATATATATATATATATATATATATATATATATATATATGTATATATATATATATATATATATAAACGCAGAGAGAACCCTATGTCTCGTTTAGCCATAATTACGCGCCGCGGCTGCACAGGAGCGAACGTCTTCTGGTGCTGACATCGAAGCACGCGTTTCTCCATTCCGACAGCTGTCGACACGGTTTGAAATGGCAAAAGTGGCGCGCTTTCAAAGTACTCGTGCACGGTTTCGGTCTGCGTTAAACAACTGCGCCAGCCCATACAGAAGTTAATCAACAATCCTCCATCACGGCGTCTTTCATAATGCGAGTGTCGCTTTACTTCTACTTCTTCGCAGCGTCTCCTTCAGTGCGGCTTTTATACTCTGTGTGGATTCCGATTTTTATTAAATTCTTCGTTCAACTAAAATGAGAACGATCTCCTCGTGTTTCATTTTATATAATCCGCGTAAGAGGGAGAAAAAAAAATGAAAGGTACTCAATGGGCTTAATGCAGTATATTGTGTAAGAGGGCTGCAATACGGGATTATTTTCTTTCGTGTTTCTTTTTTCTTTCTTTTTTTTTCTCCTTACTGCGGAGAAACGTTAGAACCAATTGCGACCGCTGGCTCTGCATGATAATATAGAGATCGCATTGGGGGCTGGTGCGACATAAAGACGGACGCTAAGGGCCCCTCCAGGTGTTCCACATGGGGGCACAATTGTTCTCTCTGCAGGCCGCTTCCGTTGTATTATATTTTGTTTTATTTTCATCACAGAGTGCATACTAAATGCGTATATATATATATATATATATATATATATATATATATATATATATATATATATATATATATATATATATATATATATATATATATATATATATATATATATATATATAGTGGTACGAGGTATCGCGTATGAGCATGCCGTTAAAGGACCAGCCTGTAAATATTGTAACATACGGTTTGATCTCTTCCCCTTTTCCGTATACTCGGGAATCCCCGTGACAATTTGGTGGAGCTGCGGGGTCCAGCAGCTCTGTACAACGGAGTTCCACAGTGGTCGTCCAGTCGGGGTCATGATGATGACAGACGAGACCACGACTACGTCTGCGCCGGCCAGTACGACGCCTGCACCAGCCACGACAACAACGTCAACGATCGTCCTTACGCATCCTAAAGACCCAGGGATCTTCTGCGGTACGCAGGAAGTTGATGTCGAAGATTGGATTGCCGATTATGAACGCATCAGTGAGATCAATCGTTGGGACCCAAAGCTGATGCTTGCGAACGTGCTGCTTTCTCTCCAAGGAACGGCAGAGGTATGGTTCGAGAAACACGCGGCGGAGATTGGAAGTTGGGACACTTTCAAAGAGAAATTTAGGGCCTTGTTTGCGAAGCTCATGGGTCGAGAGCCAGCCGCAACGAAAGAGCTATCCATCCGCGCTCAGACGTCCACTGAACCATACACATCCTACACTCAGGGCGTCTTGGCTCTTTGCCATAAAGTCGACAGTGACACGACGGAGTCGCAAAAGGTTGGCCACGTGCTGAAGGGAATCGCAGACGATGCGTTCAACATATTATAGTGCCGAAATTGTGCGACCGTCGACGAAATTATTGAAGAATGCCGGCGTATTGCGAGGACATTCGCTCGACTACCGAACACCACTCCGACGTCATCATGCGAAGACAGACAGGTCTCTCGTATGCTGTCATCACCGCCGTCGGAACTTACACGAATCGTCTGTTGGAAAATCGAAGCAATTGCTCCTGCTCTTTCCAACACCTGCCACGGCGATTTTCACGTGCCGGCCGTTTCCCTGGTCCAGTCCGTTGTGCGGGAGGAACGGGTTTCGCTGTCTGGACTGTTGCTCATTCTTGGACACCTGGCTTTCGCCCTAGGTCGCCGCCTCGCCCAAGATCGCCTCCCCAGGAACAACGGTTCTGTCCTCTCGCTCTAGAAATCCGGCTGACTGGCGGACGGCAGATGATCGGCCAATTTGTTTTTACTGCCGCCATATTGGTCACGTCGCGCGCCATTGCAACAACCGTTGGGTGTGGTCTCACCGTTCACTCGAGAAGACACTGCTAGCCGCACTGACAACTGCCGCCGTTTTCAGCCCACTCCGCCATACAACAGTGATAGCTATCGCCGCTTTCAGCCTTTTGAGCCGTACAACGTCGATGCCACCCCTACACCGCACAGCCGCTCACCGTCGCCCCGAGGTCACCAGTCCTGTTGACCACCAGCGTGTCGCCCGTCGTCTACTTCGGCTCTACGACGACGCCCGACATCGCCGCTCAACCTACGACAGAGAAACTAAGGGATGCAGCTTTTTAGAGGTGACGCTGCATCTTCGACTTCCACCTCTAATCCTCTCCTCGTATTGACGACATGACGAAACTTGATCGACGTTGACGTTGATGACTTGACTGTTCCCGCACTCGTCCATACTGCATGGGGCACAAATCTCCGTGATGAGTAATCAACTTCGTGTCGCCGCCTCAAGAAAGTACTTACACCCGCCACTACTGATATTATTCGCGTAGCTGATGGACGATGTTTCGCGGTCATAGGAATGTACACAGCTCGTATCACCATCGCTGGTCACCATATATCTGTTTTTTGTTTACAGTCATCCAGCAATGCACCGACGTCATACTCGGACTCGATTTCTTGGCGCATGCCGTTATAATTGACTGTGCAACCGGCGTCCTTCAACTTGAGCTTCATCAACTTGTTCCACTTTCACCGCCACACCGCTTATGCTCTGTCGATTACGTTCGGTTGTCACCGCAAGCTGCCACGTCTGTTGCCTTGATGACGGCATCACCAGTCCCCGACGGTGACTGCGTAGTATCTCCACTAGCTGACGTTACAAAATTGTGGGGGTTTACGTACAACCACAATCTCATTATGAGGCACGCCGTAGTGGAGTACTCCGGAAAGTTGGACCACCTGGATGGTCCAAATTTCAGTCAGCGCTCTGTTTCTTTATCTGGCCGGCTCGGCTTGTTTGTTCGTTTCTATGTTGCGCTGTACCAGTTTTAGACCACCTGGGGTTCTTTAACGTGCACATAAATCTAAGTACACGGGTGTTTTCGCATTTCGCCCCCATAAAAATGCGGCCGCTGTGGCCGGGATTCGATCCCGCCACCTCGTGCTTAGCAGCCCAACACCATAGCCACTAAGCAACCGTGGCGAGTCTAGTTGACGTACTGTTGACCCGAAATATTGCTGTGCAGCACACCCTCGTGACTGCTTTCGACCAAACACGTCCAGCTTCCGCTCCTCAACTTCAGCGACTCGACCCAAGCTCTCCCGCAAGGCATCTTAGTGGCCATCGTGTCAGCGCTTGATGCATGCGACATCGCGGCATTAGACGCTGAAACTTGTTCGTCCTTTCTCGCAACTGGCCCGGCGAGTCCAGTCCCCGACGAAATTTCCATGATTGCCCCTGACCTTCCGACCTTCAAGCCGCGGAACTCCACCATCTCCTAGAGACCTACAGGGATATCTTTGACTTCGATGACCGCCCTCTAGGTCATACTTCTCTCGTAATTCATCGAATACATGCAGGAGAGTTTCTTTCTATCACACGGCGACCATATCGTGTGTCCCATTCCAAACGCCAGGTCATACAACGCGAAGTCGATAAGATGCTCTCCAAAGGCGTCATAGAGGCTTCTTACATTCCGTGGGCGGCACCTGTCTCTTGGTCAAAAAAGAAAAGGGTGGCAGCTGGAGATTTTGCGCCGACTATCATGCCTTAAATAAAATAAGGCACAAAGACGTATATCCGCTGCACGAATTGATGACACCCTTGACTTTATTCACAGTGCGAGATACTTCTCATCCAGAGACCTGCGCTCGGGTTACTGGCAGATTTCTGTTGACGACTTAGGCAGGCCGAGAAAAAGACTGCTTTTGTCTCACTGGACGGCCTCTAACACTTCAAAGCTATGCCCTTTGGATTGTGCAATGCCCCCGCAACCTTTGAACGCATGATGAACTCTCTCCTTCGTGGTTACAAATGGTCCATCTGTCTCTGCTACCTAGACAACGTCATTGTGTTTTCCCCAACGTTTGAAAGTCACCTTACTCGTTTGGCGACCAGCAGTCTATCGTCGGGCGGGACTCCAACTAAACTGCAAAAAGTGTAATTTCGGAAGACAGCACATTACTGTGCTTGCTCATCTTGTAAGTGCTACAGGTGTCCAACCTGACCCTGACAAGATTCGCGTTGTCAAAATCTTCCCGGTGCCCTCGTCTACTAAAGATGTTCGGAGTTTTGTGGGATTATGTTCGTACCTCTGCCGTTTCATGCGCAATTTCCCATCGATGTCCAACGCCTCTCTCTGCGGGCAACTTTACACAGACTAGACTCGAGACCATTCACCGAGTCAAAGATACTCGGACCGTGGCCACAACCGTCACTGGCTCGAAAAGCGATTCGTGCACTAGTGCGGTACTTAAAGTGCACGGGCTTAAGAGACCGCTTATAGTGTCATTGTATAAGGTGTCCCTCCCACATGTACTCAGTGCTGACTCTCTCCCTTTCTTCCTCTTTCTATTCCCCTTTCCCCCACCCCCAGTGTAGGGTAGCAAACCGGATGCTGTTCTGGTTGACCTCCCTGCCTTCCCTACCCTTGCGTTCTCTCTTCGCCATCATAGCCCGACCCCTAACCGGCCTTCTAAAGAAGGGCGTCCCCTTCTCGTGGGGCCACGACCAAGCGACTGCATTCCCGGCGCTGACCAACTTGCTCACTTCACCGCCTATGTTGGCTCACTTCCACCCATACGCGACTACTGAAGTTCGCACAGACGCTAGTGGGCAGGGAATCGGCGCCGTCCTCGCTCAGCACAACCACGGCGAAATACGTGTTGTTGCATGCGCCAGCCGCCTTCTCTCCACGTCTGAACGGAACTATTCGATCACGGAACGCGAGTGCCTTGCGTTGGTTTGGGCTGTCGCGAAATTTCGCCCGTATTTGTACGTACGGCAGCGCATTCTCGGTTCTTATTGACCACCACACTCTTTGTTTGCTGTCATCGCTCAAGGACCCAATTGGTCGCCTTGTTCGCTGGGCTCTCAAAATACAGAAATATGCATTTGAGGTAATTCATAAATCTGACAGGCTACATCACGATGCCGATTGTCTTCCGCGCCAACCGGTGGACCCTGCTAGCCTCTCTGGCCATGACAATGATTCCTGTGTGCTCGCCATATCTGATTTACGCAATATGGGTGCCGAACATCGTCGGGATGAATCTCTAAGGCTCACGATTCAGCACTTCCGTACGTTCCGACCCTTCTCTACGCCGGTATGTCCTACGCAATGGCGTTCTATACCGTCGCAACATGAAACCTGACGGGCCGGAATTACTGCAAGTTATTCCTCGAGAACTGCGTACCACCATTCGTCGACATACACACGATGCTCCAACTGTGGAACACCTCGGCGCCTTACGCACCTACGACCGCGTGCGACAGCGGTTCTTTTACCCTGGCTTGTATCGTTCTGTGCGCCGATACGTTGCTGCCTGCGAGCGCTGTCAACGGCGCAAACGTCCTGCACTTCCGCAGGCTAGCCTGCTTCAACATTCCATCGGAGCCCTTCTTTCGCGTCGGCCTTGACTTGCTCGGACCTTTGTCTACGTCCGTATCCGGCAACAAATTGATTGCCGTCGCAACTGACTGTACGACCAGATATGCCATAACGCGCGCCATGTCCAGTAGCTGCGCTAGAGACGTTGCAGACTTTCTGCTCAATGACATCATTCTTCGACACGAGGCCCCGCGCCGGCTTCTTACGGATCGCGGCCGCTGTTTCCTAGCAAAAGATATTGACGAAATTTTTCGTAGCTGCTCTACTGAACATCGCCTTACGACAGCCTACCATCCATAGACCAACGGTCTTACAGGGCGCCTCAACCGAACTCTCACGGATATGCTGCCATTGTACGTCTCTACTGATCACAGCGATTGGGACGCTACCCTACCCTACGTTACTTTTGCCTACAACTCGTCCCGGCACGACACCACCGGCTACTCGCCGTTCTTTCTCCTTTATGGCCGTAACCCTGCGTTGCCCTTCGAGACGCTCCTTCCTGCTGATACCCCCGTAGTCACCGCATATGTTCAGGACGTCATCTCTCGAGCCAGAATAGCTCGCAAGGTTGCTCACACTAGGCTATGTGAATCGCAGGCCTCCCAAAAAGAGCGCTATGATAACCGACACCGCGAAGTCGAGTGCCCTCCAGAATCTCTGATCCTACTCTGGACGCCGTCTCGGCACAAAGGGCTGTGAGAGAAGCTGCTCCCTCGCTACACTGGACCCTACGAAGTGCTCCGCACGCTCAACGACGTTGACTGCCTCATCACTCCGCTCCCATATTGCCCGTCTTCTTTTACGTCTACAACTGACGTTGTCCATGTGTCGCGGCTGAAACGCCACTTCACCGACATTGCTGACTGATCGTAGAAGGCGCCGTGACGGCGCTCAGTCCGCCGGGAGTGATGTTACGAGGCATCGCGTATGAGCATGCCATTAAAGGACCGCTTCGCTCCGCGAAGAGAAAGGCGGGACATGCCGCGTGAGATGCTATCAGCCATTCTGCGGTAGCGGCAGCCTGTAAATATTGTAATATACGGTGTCGTCCCTTCCCCGTGTACTCGTGAATCCCCGTGACAACACACACACGCACACACACACACACCCACACCCACACACACACACACACACAACCGGCGGCAAGTTATCTCTTCGCCTACTTTCATTTCCCTTTTTTTCGTTATTTTCGTCATTTCCATTTCAAACATAGTTAATATATATACGGGAAAAAAAATTATTTAAAAAACGCGGTGCACGACGCTATTTTAAGACCTGCAGTACTCGGTTGTCAGAACGCTGACAAACGAACATCTTAGCTCTGATAGTTGTATCTTGCAGCGTGTGTTTTTTTTGTAACATTTCTTTTTCGTTGAACGGCTTCTTTAACGTTAGGTGGTACACACGGCATTTCCAGAAGCAAAAGCAAACGAAAGCATTGGGTCACGCAAGCTAAAACGCATTAAATCAAGATATACTGTACGTAAGTGCCAACAACTTCTGCACAACCTGAAAAAAATACTATGCCTTTTACACGTAAGTCATCATAACGCTAATACAAAGGAAACAAAAAAGAACTGCTATACATAAAGGCGAGAAACGTGCACCACCATAAAACGTTGAAGAGCAATTTATTCTCCGTTATCATAAATCTATTATCGTCTTATGCAATGGTAACTTACGCCGTCCTTGAGAAATAAAATTGTTTTATAATGAATGCATTTGCATTTCCTGTGGCACCAAATTCCATACTTTCACTTCGTGGTACTGTAGCAAACGTTGGCAGCAAGTATTTTTTCCTCGGGCGAACTGTCGGCTGCGGGAGAGCATTCTGATTGGCATCCTAGCTATTCCCTTCACGAGACATTGGTCATGCGCGAAAAGCGTGGGGGCTTTGTTAGTAAGGGCCAGACAATGAAATCTTCCTTAACTCAGTAAGGAAGCCATCATTGCGGTGAGGCCACCTTATGTCACTCTGAAAGCTTCCTTACCACCCGCCGCGGTTGCTCAGTGGCTATGGTGTTAGGCTGCTGAGCACGAGGTCGTGGGATCGAATCCCGGCCACGGCGGCCGCATTTCGATGGGGGCGAAATGCGAAAACACCCGTGTACTTAGATTTAGGTGCACGTTAAAGAACCCCAGGTGGTCAAAATTTCCGGAGTCCCCCACTACGGCGTGCCTCATAATCAGAAAGTGGTTTTGGCACGTAAAACCCCAGATATTATTATTAAGCTTCCTTACTGAGTCGCCCTCAGCGAAGGCTTTCTTGGCGCTTACTCATCGTAAGGTAGCTCCGAAGCTACATGCGTCCTTACGCCGCTCCTGGCCCTCAACGAGCACTTCACCTGACCGCTTAGCCACGTGACGATTGCTTGCGCATGCGCGCTGTCGCCCACCTGCGCAGAAGCGCGAGCACGGACGTTTTGAAAGGCATGTTCGTTTCAGTCACGCGTACGGCATGAAAGCGTTGCTAGGCGTTGCACGACGCCGGCGTGCGAGCGTTGCTGGAGCACATCAAGTTTTGCACTGTAATGTGGTACTTTTTCACGTTTAGTAAACAAAACTAGAAGGAAGCGTCCATGCATCTCTATATTACCTCATCAATTCAAAATTTGTGCGACGATACAACATTTTTTCATTCAATAATGGTGTTCGCATAAAGCTTTTAAGAGATCATCTCGAAACCAGGCATGTGGCAACCGCTCTTTACGTGAGGGTGGGCGAAGGGAGCTTTCAGAGTGCGCTTGCTTTCTCCATCGGTCCTTCGCTGTAAGGAGGCCTCACGTAAGGTTAGGAAGCGCTCGAAGGAAAGTAACCTTTCAATATTTGGACGTAAGCAAATCACGACGGATAAGCAGTTTTCGTTCTCTTTTTTTTCCTTCAATTTCGCTGGGCCTCTTAAAGCTGAGTTTCCTGCGTGTGTGTCTGCGTGCGCGCGCGCGCGCGTGTATGTGTGTGTGTGTGTGTGTGTGTGTGTGTGTGTGTGTGTGTGTGTGTGTGTGTGTGTGTGTGTGTGTGTGTGTGTTTGTGTGTGTGTGTGTGCGTGTGTGCGTGTGTGTGTGTGTGTGCAGCAAGTATAGGCACCTTGACAGCAAACGAACGCGCACCTACCCGCTTGTTGCAGGTGAAAAAAAAGACATGTGAGGCAATGCTTTCTCTCCGCAGCGTAGAAGAAGCCCGAGGTGATGCCAGCCGGCAGGAACCGAGAGAGTGGCATTAGGGGCCCTTGACAACACGGCACAGTGACAGCTCTTACGTGTCGCTTAACTAGGTGGGCACAGACTTAGAGCCCAGAAAGGAATACCTGATAGAAAACAAGCGAGCCAGCTAAGAAAGCGAAAGCAACCGACGTTGCCGGGCGTCAATGTATAAGCACCCTGAGCGCGGCCGCGCCTTCACGCTGACAGGCTTCGCGCTCTCTCGTCGCGTGTTTGATAACCGCGGTGCGCCGCCCACCCCTCGAGTGCTGCGTGCTCTGCGCGCCGCCTTCTCTTTTCCGGCGCACTTTGGAGAGTCGTCCACCGAGTTCGTTTGTCATTTGGTTTAACGCCGTCACATTGTATCACCGCGAAAGAAAAATCGCCTTCGAATAAATTTTTAGACGACTCGGAAGCAAAAGGACCTCGCTTGCTCCTTTTCATTCTTCTATACTTCGCCTTTTTTTTTTCCAGGCTCATAGCTACTTCGCTATTTACAAGTAAACCTTGTCATTAGCCCTGTTAGTGATGCTTGTTTGTTTCTTTGTTTCTTCACTGATGCTTCTTTTCTGTTTCTTCTTTGAGAAATGCCAAAACGAAAGAAAACGAGTTAGGCTCATAGCTGTGGCGACTTTCAAGAATAATGTGCGAGAGGAAGGTGAATAATTAAGTGTGAAATGAATCGTATTAAGACTGCATCCCAGCTGCGTATCACCACCCTAACAACTGCACTCACTAGTGGTGCAGTTATACACTCACTAGTTATACAGAATCAAGCCAGGCCGATCACGACAGAGTCGTCCGTTGCAGCGACGACCTCGTAACATTGTAGGAATAATTAAAACTTGTGGCGCGTGGGAAACTGGGCCCTACACATTGGGAAGCCTTAATTAAGCATTGGGCCACGCTGCACCAATTCTGTCGGCAACCCACAAGCCAGAGGATGACAGCCGCTCGTGCGCTCCATTGTCTCGGTATATACTGAGACGACCTCGCAACTGCGCATAAACTTCCGAGGACAAGCTCAAGTGTCACAGGAAGCGAGTGCATTGTCACGGCGTTCGTGTTTGCCAGCGCGGTCGTGATTTACTCAGAGCTGTGTGACGGTGCGTGCGGAGAAAATTTCTGACGCACTGCAGGCGTAATGACTGCCGGGTAATTAATATTAATGACAAACATTATATTATCTCCCTCGAAATAATGCTAATGTTGCTATGTTCCGCTCTGTCCTATCAATTGTGCATTTTGTGTATAGATATATCCGAGGACTCGACTTATTTATTTATAACGTTGTTTGCGGTTGGGTAGCGTTGTCATACGCACGCACCTAAATACTTACACTACGGCGTCTAAAGTCCGTGAAAAAAATAAGAAGAAGAAAGAGAGAGAGAGGTAAAAGAAAGAAAAAAAAGAAAGTGAAGTTGGCTTTTCCGTACAATGTCTCTTATTGTGGCGAAGCCCATTTTCTTTTTGTTTTCAGCAAGATATGTCCGCAGGCCGACGAATTGAAAGAAGTTAGTTTACGACTTGGCGAAACGTGCCTCCGGTGCTTCACGTGGATTATCCGGCAAATTTTCGAAGTGCTTTACGCAGACAGTGTTGCGCCAACCGAGGGAGTATCACTGTTCGTCGAGTACAACTCAAAGAAAGCCTTCCTCGAAGTGAAATACAGGGAAGAAAATGGGGAAGAATCAGCAAGCTGACGCTTCGGCGCCAAGAAACCACCGGATCGAGGCAACCGACTCAAACGCCCGCCGGAGCTACCGCGAAGAGGAAGGAGACCGCGCGCCTCATCCCTCTATTTAGGGTGCACTGTTTTTCGCCTTGGCTATGTACTCGGGGCTTTCAGGAGAAAAAGAAAGCCGCACAACTGTACTTGGCGGTGCTGCGAGAAAGCGCGTCTGTTTCTTCGCCCTCTTCATCGGTGGCAGGTATGCTGCGCAGACCTGGCCAAGACCGTTGGCACAGCTTGGGCCTCAGCGAAGCGTTTCATACGTTGTCTTTATTTTCCTCCCGCTCATCAACGCACGAGCAGCGCACGCCCACGTTCGTGACGCCAGGCCGTCAATCATAACATTGTACAAGGACTGAGGCTACGTCGTTTTCCACGGCACGGGGACGCATTCTGCGGACAAGCGAGACGCTTTGTCGAGCGACAGGAAACCGACGAGCGCGCGACTCGCGGAGCCCGAGCGCGCCAGAGTCTGCGCGGGCACAACGGCCGCGCACGTAAACGCTTTGAGGGAGGCAGTGACGCGAAGGCCGGTTTCGAGCGAATCGACGTTTGCCGGAACGGGCGGCAGAACAGTGGTTCCAGGGGACTCCGTCAGTGCGCCCCGCGGCCGGCCGTCGTGCCGTGAGAGCGCTGGCCCGGCGGCCCCGTGCGGAGCGCGACCTGCAGTGCTCGTCGGCTCGGGGACGAAATAAGCAACCGTGCCTGGGCGGTGACGTGCGCGATCGCTTTCTTGGCGCCCCTTCAAGGGCCTCCCCGCGCTTTCTCACGCGGGGGCTGCGGCCTCAACGAGCACAGAGATTTGCTTCGCGGCAGACAAATTATGAGCACCACGGCGCAAAGCCAGCTTTGGGCCAAGGTCGACGGTGTAGTAGAGAAAACGGAGGTCGCGGAGCTACAGTGCCCCCCGGTGCATCCGTGTACTGCATGCACACCAGGTGCTCCTGCCGCCCCACGGTGCACCTGAACGCCGCATAATTTCGAAAAAGGGCTTATTTACGTCATTCAGGGATATTTCGTCGAGTGCACTGCTTGTACTGACTTTGAAAACGCTTTTCTCATCGACTGTACCACTGGCCTGCTAGACTTGCGGCTCTTCGCGTTAACTCTTCTACTGCCACCAAATTATTGTATTTCAAATATCTTCTTCTCTTCTTTGTCGGAGGAAGGATACAAGTAGTTCAAGCCTAAGTTGTCCCGAAGGAAGCAACATTGTATCCGCGCTGCATTCCGAGTGCACTGCTGTAAACATGAGTTTAGAGATATTGAGTTGTCCATCGTAGCACGGCAGGCAAGAAAATCACTTAATTCACAACGAAGCAATTCGGCATGCAACATGAAATCATATTGTGCATATTTATAATCTGCGTTCCAGTTAAGCATGGTGGCATTTTGCATTGTGGTAGCCCGCTTTGGAAGAGCACTCTTGTGATTTGCTTTGGATACACGTTTAAGTCACCCACCTGGTCGAAATTAACACAGAGACGTCTTTCATAGTCATATACCTGTGTGTTGCTTTTGCTTCTTAAACCTATAACTCAAGGTAATTTACGTAAAACTCCGCATTGTTTGCCCGATGACCACCTTTTGAGCATTGGCGTGTTTGATCCGCCATTATTGTGCGCGAGACAAGGCCTCTTTCAGCCAGCCAGCCAGTGACAGCCAACGTCGTTGAAAATAAATGGCTCGCCTAGCACAAAGAGCGACGACAAGAAACGAAGCACACAGAACCCGCTCAAACTGCGAGAGATGGATCAAAAACGTACACGATTGCTTCGGCACTTGCGCCAGTTGACGCACTGTGTCGCCAATAGACTAACGGCTTCCGGCGCACGGAACGACGCTGGTCGTTTTTCGCGCTGCATCTCATGTCGGCGTGACATTTTTCGCTTTCAGCATACGACCAGCTTTCTGCTGAGAGAAGCATCTAGTTTCGCAATTGCGGCGTTGCAGCTCGCGGGAGACGGGCTAGTCAATACATCACCTCGCGCCTGCTGTTTTTTCCGAGAGCGGCGGGCACACTCGAGGCAGCGCAACCACAAACGAGACCGCAGCAGCCTAATACGGTTTTCCAATTTCCGCAGCTTGAGTGCAAACAAAGGGAAAACAAAAACATATTGCGTCATGCCGGCAATACGTGCTCCGTATTGGAAGATACAACTAAACGACAAAAATGAATTAGGATACAGACGTAGTCAAGGAATGCGAACGCATTTGAATACGAGCACCCTCAAGGAAAGTCCACGCACTTGGACGCACCGTTCCCTGTTGTTTCTACATACATACATACATACATACATACATACATACATACATACATACATACATACATACATACATACATACATACATACATACATACATACATACATAGATAGATAGATAGATAGATAGATAGATAGATAGATAGATAGATAGATAGATAGATAGATAGATAGATAGATAGATAGATAGATAGATAGATAGATAGATAGATAGATAGATAGATAGATAGATAGATAGATAGATAGATAGATAGATAGATAGATAGATAGATAGATAGATAGATAGATAGATAGATAGATAGATAGATAGATAGATAGATAGATAGATAGATAGATAGATAGATAGATAGATAGATAGATAGATAGATAGATAGATAGATAGATTCGCATGTGTTTGGCTACATGCTGTCGATGCTTCAATGTGGTTTTCCTTTTTCCGTATGTCTACACATTCCCACTGAGCTCTGGCTGACGTCGCTAGGTACCGTACCACTACCCCCGCTCAGCAACTACGTCTGCAGCGAAATCATGCTTAGCGACATCAAAATTCGCTTAACAGGGTTCACGAATTGGATCTTTTGTTCTGATAAGTGCGCCATCCTTTTTCTCTCTTTTTTCCTCTTCCCAGCCCCGGTCGATAGAAAGCAGAATCTGGGCGCACGGGGATGCGTATGGTGCAGACCCGCTCCATTATTGCTAAACACTGAGTTGATAGAACCTGTAAAGAACTTCTGCGCACGAATTTGTGAAACACCTTTTCAATGTGGTCTTTGTTAGGTGTACTACATTGTGACCGCCATTACAGAAACGCTTTCATGGCCAATAAAAAGGAACTCAGTGTCTGAAAAAAACTAACAGGTATTCTTGCACTGATTATGTTTCTGAAATTCCTCCGTTACTGGAATTACATACACTATACGAACGTTGGTAGCTGGGTAGACGAATTTCTTCTTTTTTGTTCTTCCAAGTCACTTCAATATCAGTAACACGTCCTATCTTGTTTCACGGCAAATTAGAACAGTAAAATCAATGTACGCACGTTCGCAATTTCACAATCTTGATGTGTTTGCTTAACCCTCTTTCTTTTTTTTTCTTTCTTTCTCGAGTGACGAAAGAAAGAAATTGCTTATATTCTCTGCTTTAGATTTTAGTAGCGTTGAAACTTTGGGAAACCGTGTGAAATACTATTATTGAAATACATGAATGAATTTGATCATATCGCAAGAAGCCAACAAACAATGACACCAAGGAAAACATAGGGGAAATTACTTGTAGTTACTAATAGAATTAAATAAATGATAAGTTAATGGAAATGAAAGTGGATGAATAAACCTCCCGCCGGTGGGGAACGATCCCACGTCTCCGCATTACGCGTGCGATGATCTGCCAATTGAGCAACCGCGGCGCCGTTTTCCCATCCACTTTCTTGGATATTTATGTTTTATGATTTATGGTCTATTGGCCAGTTGCGTTCACCCCCCCCCCCCAAAAAAAAAAGATCACGTACTCGTGAGGCCTGCGGTTTAAAGGATGTTCCACATCCGCCGCCAAGGTTTGTGAGTGGTGGCGCTGGCTAACACTTCCAGTGTTAGCTCTAGTAGTAAAACATATTAATACCCAAACAAGTGGTCAAACCTATGTGAAAGTTTGCAAGGCTCACCCCGGTACGCTTATGGCCGACAGTATCTGCAGATAAGTATTTAAAAATATATTGTAAAAGCCACAGAATGCCTGCATATAGAAAATATTTTTTTCGGTGATAATTTTGGGGTGTACTTCATTGCAAATCAAAGTACTTCCCAATGAATAGAAAAAAAAAGAAAAGATAGAGCAATGAAAACGCTAAGTTAAATTTAGGAAGTCGTAATTTCGTGATGCCCGTATCTCAACATTTGGCTGGGACAACGCGAACGTAACTATAACACCTCGAACCTTTCACACGAGGGATATACCAGTTTGTTGGCTCGTGCACGATTTATTAACATTCAAATACATTAACACACTGCAACTGCAGTAGCATACAGTTACCGTAACTTATTCTATCGGGCAAATTGAATGGTGCAGTTTGTCACTGACGCACCCTCTCAGGTCATATGTGAACCATGTGCAGCTACATTACATCGGAGCCTTTGAACCCTGCTAAGACTGGGCAATTCGCTAATTTAGTGTCGTGTTGAGAAAGTGCTCATCGTTTTTATTGCTTGTCAGTTTTGGCAGCTTCGTGATGTACGGCAAAACAAGGCGTCATTCGGAATTTGGGGTCGTTAACGTTGCTCTTTTATTATAAAAAAGCCACATTAGGAAAGTTCCTCGACAGCAATGCCATGGAGCCAACTTGCCGTTTTTTTTCCATACGTCGTAACACACACACACACACACACACACACACACACACACACACACACATATATATATATATATATATATATATATATATATATATATATATATATATATATATATATATATATATATATATATATATATATATATATATATATATATATATATATATATATATCGCGATGCCAGTATCTCAACATATGGCTGCGACAACGCGAACGTAACTTCACCTATACGAACGCCACCTATAGCGCAGCCGTTGCGCTATATATATATATATATATATATATATATATATATATATATATATATATATATATATATATATATATATATATATATATATATATATATATATATATATATATATATATATATATATATAGCGCACCCGCCGCGGTTGCTCAGTGGCTATGGTGTTAGGCTGCTGAGCACGCGGTCGCGGGATCGAATCCCGGCCACGGCGGCCGCATTTCGATGGGGGCGAAATGCGAAAACACCCGTGTACTTAGCTTTAGGTGCACGTTAAAGAACCCCAGGTGGTCGAAATTTCCGGAGTCCTCCACTACGGCGTGCCTCATAATCAGAAAGTGGTTTTGGCACGTAAAACCCCATAAAAAAAAAAAAATATAGCGCAACGGCTGCGTCCAGTCCCGGCGATGTTCGAACGTCGGCTCGCGATGGCCGTTCGCGTGGCTGTCTTCTTCGTCGGTGGCGGCGCGGCTGCTGGCGATGCCCGCTGCGGCGCTTTTTTGTGCCCTCTTTCCGTTATTCCTTCTTTTTTTACGCTTGACTAATAGCGTCCCCTAACTTTTTTGAGTCTCCTACTTCTAGAGCTCATTTAATAACGGCAGAGCTACAATATTAACAGCAATCCTTATCGCAGCAAATTTTCAGTCCGTATTTCTCTATATACTGGTGCCCGGCACAAAGTTTCTAGCAAAGAGCTATGCTTAAGGTACTGGCTGACTTCGATTCGGCAATTCCGCGTGCGATTGCCATTTGAGCTACCGCGGCGCTGTTTTCCCATCCCCCTTCTTGGGTATTTATGTTTTACTAGTAAACTAACCCTGTGAGTGTTAGTCAGCGCAACCACTCACGACCTTGGCGGCGGATGTGGAACATCCATTCTGCCGCAGGCGTCACGTCTACGTGGATTTTTCTTGTGTGAAGGCAACTGGCAATCGATCACCTCGGTTTCATTCCGTCTCGTTCAGAACAGACTCGTAGTAACTTGCTGTCGTGGGCCTTAGTTGCTGTTCCCTATCGTCTCCATTCTTCTTGCCTCGTGCTCAACGGAGTGGCAGTGAGAGGAAGTGGTGCGTACGTCCAATCAATCGGTCGGTGCTCGAAAAGTAAAGTCACACTGAATACGGCCGTAGTTTGTTGATGAACGGCAAAAGGAACTGAACAGGCTTTTGTTGTTGCCAATATGGAACAACTTCTATTTAGAAGGGTCACAACGAGAACAACATCTTGTTGACTTCGTGGCACCGCTGCTCGAAGCCGGCCTGTCACAGCGCAAAGTAACTTGTCCCTTTGGGCCGACGGCGGTAGTGGTTGCTTGTTTCTGCGAAAAGGCTCGAGCCGAAAGCTGATTGGTTTCCTTCAATGCAACCTTTGTACACTTTGTGCAGTTGTAGCCGAATGGCGCTTTCGTTCTCTGGCGTGATTTAGCCGCTCTGTGAGGAAAATGCGGATGTGTAACGAGAAGCTGATGGGAGAATGGCAAACATTGTCCTATATATATAGTATCAATTTACAGGTGGGCTTTCTACCAGAAACAAACGGACGCCATCTGTTTGTGACAGCAAACCAGTGCTACCTCGATTCATCCCATTAAATTGCACACTTCCTGTCGTGAGTTATCACTTTTCCGCATGCATCGGTACAGTTGCTGCGATAAAAGAGAATAATATTTACTCAGCTGTGTGAGCAGTAAAATTTTCCGGCCTTCTACTGCACATTGAAGAGCTGGAATCACGTATACACAGCAGCAAACATAATTGATATTAACGCGCGCGCACACGTAAACACGCACACACAAAATCAGTCGAAATAAAAGCTTTACCGTGAGCGTAACTTCCGTCCGCTTTCGACGTATTAAAATTTGCCTACCTGTCAATCATGTTGCGCACACCACACGTTCGTATAGTTGAAGGGGCTCCTTATTACAGTATACTTAGCATGCGCTAAGGACGCTGCGAAGTCAAAGATAGCGATCGTTGCGGCAATTTTTCTGGATAAATGAACACTCAGCAGAACCGATTCACCGCGGCCATAATGACGCCTCTGCGTCACACGAATTGGACTGCACAGGTTGAACGACTAAATATCGATGTTTTTCGGTCTTAGACCGAAAGGGGCGGAAACATGTCGAACACGTTGTGATTCACAATGAAAATGGCTTGACTGCAAGCACGCATTACTACAAGTAAGTAGTGATTTTAGGTCGACATGCTTAAGACAAGCTATCACTGCTTTTTCAGTGTCCGTTCCTTTACCCATGCTCGGCGTAAAATATTCATTTACGCGTGGAAGCTTGCCGTTGACTTCGCAGTTTGGCGCGTCTGCAGCTTGAAGTATACCGTGATGCTTCGTCACCTATACGTGTGGCTAAGGTCTTGCATGTACGATGTCTTTTCTTTGTTTACAATTAGGCTGACATGACAGAATTAATCCAAATGCTGTGATGTAACGATGTGATGCAGGCGTGCATGCAATGGATTTTTTCCTCGCCACGTTTGTGCATTTTGCACAGTTGCAAATGACTGCCACCTTCATATTCGCTGGCGTCATCTATTCGCCGGCAAAATACATTACGGGATTTAGTGTTATTTTTCTTGCACGTTCTACACAAGGCTCCAGCTCGGAATTAAGGATTAAGGTCGAAAGTGTAGCAGCTTAGCTGTACCGCAAACATGCCTGCCAGCGCCAGACGCCGTGACATTGGGATTACCACCGATTCTCATTACCGCGCTGAACGCAAACAGAACGTGCATTACTTTGGCGGCGAAGGAATACGCTCTGGGCGTCGTGGCGCAAGGCAACAAACAACATGACTGTGCGCAGATCTGTGCTTGCCCGCGCGAACGTGAAAAAAAAGAAATAATAGTAATCTTTGCAGATTGCCGTCGAGACAGTTTTGCTGTTCTAACCTTTGCGTCTCTTATAATTAGGCCAACCCATGACGCCCTGCGCATAAACTTGCGGGTTGGGCGCTGAATAAAATATCTAAGCTTTGCACAACGTCTCGACCCAGTACTCGGGAAAGGCTCACGCGCATGGTGTGTCCGACACGTGACGCTGTGGATCGCTCGCTGCTCTCCGCTACCCGGTCGGGGTGAGAGGAGGGAGCGCGGTCATGGTCGCGGGCCGGCAAACGGTCGTTCGACCACACGTGGAGTCCACAATTCCACGACCATTACGCAGCTGGATGCGGAGCTATCCAGTGCAAGAGTGACATGTGAAGTTACCTTCCCTATTCTGGCAGACCGCTTCCACCACCTGTTGAGCGAGTCGGAATCTGCACTGCCTCGTGGTCCATCTTATCTGTTCCGCTCAGTTTTGTCAACTCCAAATGTCAGGTCGCGGAGGATCAATCTTGAACGCCTGGTGCGAATCCGCGCACCATGCCTAGCCATTTTCGGACACAGTTTCTGCGTTTCTGCGCGTTTCTGCGCGTCCATTTTTCATGGGACGGCGGCGGCCAAAGTGAAGGGCCTCGGCACCCCGTCCCGCGGCTGACCGCAGCCCGGAAGGCAACCCTTCGGTAGCGGAGAGGAAAGCTGCGTGCCGCCGCCCTCACATGCCATCCTGCCTCCTGGCTGCCGGTCTTCCGTTTTGCTCGGTACTCTTGGCGTGTTGTTTTGCTCCTTGGTGGAGTCCATACTGGTAGCCATAGCAACCAAACTGTCGATGTGGGTGCTTCATTTCCTCCTCCCTCTCCTCTCTTTTTTCTCTTCTACCGGAAGTCGCAGCCAGACGACGGAAAGACTGAAAAACAAATCGATCATTTCCGGTGAGTTACTTCTTCTTTTTTCTTTGCCCGCACTGACGTCTGCTTTCGTTCTTTTTAAGGAGGCCTACAGAGCGGAACTTGAGGCCCCCGCGTCCCCTCTCCTGCGCCCACTCTCTTCTCCCGGCCGCGTCAAAAACTAACCGAAACGTAGCGCAACTACACTACTCATCAAGGCGGTCTCGCCTTTCAGGCGTCGAGAGAGTGGGCCACAGGTCTTGAGCTGGGGCCCGCTTGTATCGTTTGAGCTGTTGGACGCTGCTATCGTCGATCCGCATTCTTATTGTCTTACATGTACAGCAGGGAACGCACGGTCTTAGATGAGGGAAACGCTTTCCGCCGACCGCTGCTACCTCAGGCCTCGTCTACGTAGGCGCTTGTCTTGGGTGCGTAATCAGATTATTAGGCATTAAAATATTGCCCTTTAAGCGCCAAAAATAGGCAGCCAAAACAGTGTTTTAGGCGTCCAAAATGTAAGCATCATAAACTTTAGCAAAAGATGCGAATTATTTCAAACGAAGACGTGCGCCACCTATATCTACGACAGCAAAAGCAAAAATTTGCGTATTTGTCATCGTACAAAGGCGACAAAAGTAAAACATAGTTCACATTCATGTTCAATGGCCACTGTCGCTTGCTCGAAACGTCGCATTAGTGAAACAGAAATGAATAATAATGCTTCAACTGTTTCGAAACATTGCTTGAAAGAAACGCTATTTTATGTCTAGCTGGTGCAAATAAATTGCGACACAGCCAAAGCATACACAAACAATAAGCGCCCGAGAGACGACTGTCTATTAGGAAATTAACATAGTCTCGCACAAGGATTATGAGGTGCAACTGTGACAATTTTCTCGCATAAAAAAAAACAATGAATAATTCGAACTGTTCAGCTTACACGTTCCAACGCTGCCGAATATACTCTCACACATTTGAAAATGATTTTTGAAACGGTGTTTTGTAGGTGATGAGACTTTGAATGAAAAAGCATAGTTTAGGGCACATCGTTCGTGTGCTTTTTCAGGCGTATGGAAATGGAGCTGCACAATGATGTTTCGCACTTAGGTCTTCAATACTGGGGTGATGCCTAACAGAAACGTATCGGATGCTCAAATGTACCGTTAAAAATAGACTTGGATTTGAGTATTCTTCTAGAAATGAGGATGCGACTGCCCATATTTGCAGAAATCTGCATGGAAAGCACGCGATACATAGCCTAAAGTTCGCTATGAAGATTGCGGAAACAATAGAAGACCCGCACCATCTCGAGATTTTCGGATACAACGTTGTGCCATTTGTCGGTGAGAACAAGCTTGTACGCCGAGGAGGAACGCTCGATGTCGGCAAATGTTATTAAAGCGTAGTTGTACTTGAAAAACTTCGATGGCCCAACCGACCCCGATATCCTGGAGGACACACCGCGGCAAGAACTCCAGATGTGTCTTTGATGGCAGAAAATTTCACGCTCTTCTCGAAAACCGATTGTCACTTCGCACGTACCTTTTTGGCTACTTGTCTTTAAGAAACCGCGCCTGTTTGTTGTTGTGCTTCCAGAATTCGCGCTATGTTCCTCGTTAGAGTTTCACCAGAAGTTTCAAGTTTCTTCGTATTGTTTGCAAGGAACGTGAAGTTGGCGCAGTAGTATACCAGGCTTCCTTTGAGGATATCCTTTTGAGGCGCCTTTTTCACTGAGGCACTCTCGTCACCTCAAAAGCCGTTGATCATTGCCTTCATGTGAGTAAAGTACCAGTAGTAATATTCAAGAGCTTCTAGCTACGTTCTCCTACGTGTGACGATAGGATCTGGCGGATGGTACATTCGACGGTGCCTCCTCCTTAAACGTGCGCACGCCAGAGGGCGCCTTCAGGAAGACGGCTTTGCATGAATCAATAAGCTTGTTAACGTCCTTAAAGTGCTTCCTCAGTTCTTCACAAATGCGGTGAAGCGCATGCACCATCTGAGGGTATAAGGTCTTGAGCGTGATGAGCAGCCTTATGTATGTAGGCTGCGGCGTCTGTGCAGATTAACAGAACCTTAGCGTCTTCGACTCCGGTAGGGTACAGAACTTTGACGGTACAAAGTATGTAATTTGTTCCCACTAGAAAAGACCTTGGCTTCTTGTCTTCTGCGAGAGCGAGAGAGAGAGAGAGAGAGTAAACTTTATAAAAGAGAGAACACGAGCGTAGGTTCTTCCGCTCTGCAGTTGGTGGCCCCCTCAGTCCAGGAGTTCAGCGGCCTTGGCTGCCCTTCTCGCTCGGTTGAGCAGGTTGAGCTAGTCCGTCAAGTCTGAGCTGGACAGCGCTGCCTCCCATTGCCGTGTGGTGAGGTGTGTTATGGGTGTGAGCTGTGGTGCGCTTGCGCAAGCCCATACCATGTGGAAAAGCGTTCAGCATTGATTTATAAGAATGCAGCGCAGGGTTTGTGGCGTGGTAGAGACTCAAGTGAGGATATGTGTTTGTTTGGAGTTTTCAAGCAACGTGCTGCTGATGCTCACCGGATCATTGGTCTTCACTGGTAACGTCAACGTGCATCACCAGCTATGAACCACCAAGATTGACGGCAGCCTAACGTATCGACGGAGCACTTGCTTTGACTTGACTGATTTCCAAGCACTTTGCTGCGTGCACAGACAGTGTTCCCTCTATCCCGCTTCCCTCTTTCTGCTCCCCCTTTCCCTTCCCCCAGTGTAGGGTAGCAAGCCGGACGCTTGTCTGGTTGACCTCCCTGCCTTTTCTCTCTTTGCTCTCTCTCTCTCTCTCTCTCTCTCTCTCTCTCTCTCTCTCTCTCTCAAGCTTCCCAGCTAGAAAGTGAGCGACAATGCGCCCGTCATGTTCACTGTCTAGTCTACGGAAACTCAAAAGCAGGAGCCGCCGAGTGTTTTCAGATTCTCCCTAATGTTTCGCCACACGTATGCTGGAGGTAGTTTTTCCGCTATGTAGACTCAGACGTCACGCTATGGTTGCAATATTTCTGTAGGAATTGTTTCATGGCAGTGTAAGTCAAAGCGGACATTGTTCCTTCTATCCCCCTAGAAGGCTGTTGTCAAAAACGACTTTTTGAATGTTGAGGACTTGTCGCGTGTTGTCGTGCTGTCTTGTTGAGAACATTTGCCACGTGACCTTCCGTGTTCTCAAGCTGCATCAGATGCTCCTTCTCGAAAGGAATCTGCGCAACAGCGTTAAGATTTCTTAAATACGAAGCCGATATATTCACTATGATACCAACAAGCATGCTAAAGTGGATCATAACACCCACGGATAAGTGCTTGAATCTCCCTTCCGCCTACTATTAGATGGCACTTGAGCACAGGGCTTCCACGCGTGTTATACGATCACAAGATGCTGCAAGCGGAAGGAGCAGGTCACCGTCCACGGACGTAATATTCAGTCGACGCGGCACCCGCACTACGTGCGATGTCAATGAGGGCAATTCCACGATGGCAAGAACAAAGAACAAAAGTAACTTGGCATCTGGTAGCAGAATCAAGAAGCTTGGAATGGCGGTCATTCTTGCTAGTATCGCCATGTATTTAACCATGAAGCTACAAGGCGAGCGTTGTTTTAACTAATGTTTAGTACACAAACTAGACATGTTCTGTGCATCAGCGCTATCGTTTCTTTTTTATCTTTCATCATTATTGCGGCTTGAAGTGGCGTTTGGACCAGGAATCCACCAAGCTCATCGACGAGTCCGTCCGGCAGTAGAAATGAAGGAAAAAGCGTTTATTTTACATTATTTACATTGGCTCCAGATACGGAAGCCCACTCCATGCAGGAGCTTATTAAACGTCTGAGTTCACATCTGGACACGTCAGCCTCTTTCTGCACAGAAGGTCTCCGCTTTAAATACCGCCGTCTTCCCTAGGCGCCTAGGCTAGGGAATCTGATGGCTCTGTCCCGGCCAATCACAATCGCATTGTTCCGCAGCACTCCACTTCCGATGACAGTCCACCTCCGATGGCACTCTACCTCCGATAGCACTCCCCCTCCGCACTCCACCTCCGATGCGCGCAACAATCTGGGAATCCAAGGTCAGCGCCGTACTTCGGTAGCCATCGACCTGGGCCCCTTTCATCCATTAGTTCAGCTTCTCAGATAGGGTAGAGAGGCCTTTTGTGGACCCGTCACCAGTCGGCGTCAATGACTTCTGGATAGGCGCTGATGGATGGATGGGTGGGGCTGCCTCGTGGCAAACGTCTAAGTAATGCCCTTAGCCGTGTTGAGAAGTAACAGTATCAATCAGTCGACCAGTTGTTTATTCGCTCAACGAATGACTCGATTTTCACTTTACGCTGCACCAGAGACGAAACATAGAACTGTGATTCGCTACTGCAAGGTTCCTAACATACTCATTCCAAATTCCAAAAGTTGGAAGTTGAGAACTCTATGCAAAGCCAGCATACAAAATGAGCAGCGTTATAGCAAGAACAGGAATCCCAAGAGCGTTGTGTGAACTTTTCGAAGCAACGCAGCTGCATCCTTGCGTTTCTTACCACACGGAACAATGTGAACGAAAAGCAACAGCAGCGAATTCCGTGACATTGCATTCCGACCGCGCCGCCAGACAACGTAGCGCAGTGTTTTGGATGACAGTAATGAAACGCGCGCGCCATGTGGCGAACGTCGGCTCGCCTTTTTGCCGCACTTTTGGCAGAACACGGTTTCTCCATCTGCAGTGTAGCACGGTAAGTTTAGTGTCCACTGCCGAATCAACACACCCTTAGGTGTCTTTCTTTTCAGCATGGCTGAGAAGTCCAGAGCAGCGTCGTGTTTGAATTTCAACCCGACTAAGTTCAGAACTGTGAATATTGTTAGGTAACATCAATAGGAATTTGAAACTACAGTCTAAAGCGAAACTGAATGCTACATATTATTTATAGAGGCGCCAATGTTAAAAATATTCATTTTTAGGCCCTAATAAAATTAGGCATATAAAGGTATGAAAAAAATGGGTACTAAACGTTTTCTTGACACTCCATTAATGCTCATATATTGAAAAGGGTTGGTAGTGACGCAAGGAACAAAATAGACATTTGCCTAAAATCTGGTCTCTAATGATGATGACGATTATTTTTATTGTCATCTTCAACAGTCACTAGTCAAACAGTCACAGTCAAATAGTTAACTATCCTGCTTGAGCTGACCAGGGGCGGCTTGCACGAACATTTAATAACGAAAATAATAACGAATTTAAGAACGCGTTTTTAAATGTTGCATAGGCAACGCCTAGTCCGCACAAGAACGCGTTTTCGAAAATATTGCTAAACGAAAATGCACGAAGGCGTTATACAGCTGTTAAACGCTATGTTTCCCATTATCCAGAGAGAACTGTATGCGACACCAAGCTCATATTCAGTAGAAGTAGGGGCGATATTGGCGGACAGCTGTGGGGAAAGTGTAACGTTTATAGCTTGATTACGAGTTCTGTAAATAATTACTGAAGCATCGTTTCGTATTTTAGTGCGTCATACGAGGTTAATAGAAAGTTTACCCGGTGTCCTCTGTGTACTAAATAAGCTACCTTTATATTTATATAAGTATTATATTATATTTAATGGAAATAAGGGGCATGGTATGGTGATGTGCATGCGAAGCTTATATTGTGTGGCTTAATTACGGCCATTGCAGTACACTGAGTACGGAAGTACTCCGGAGAATTCTGGGTGTCCTTTACGAACGGTACAGAATTTAGCCCATAGCTCCGTGAAAACTATAACACTCACTGAGATCAAATCTTGTAAAAAAACGTGGGGAACACTATGGCCTATGAGCTTGCGAAGGTAAATATGAAAGGCGCATGACTTACTTCTACCTAAATTAAGCAAACTCAATGTAGACACCAAGGTATTCCACTGGATTAAAGATTTTCTTTCTGACCGCACCCAGTATGTGACTGCTCACAACTGTTCGTCCAATCCTGTCTCATCCGGTGTCCCATAAGGATGTGTGTTGGCACACTCGCTCTTTCTCATTTACGTTAACGACCTCCCCGACTGTATCACGTTTTCATCAATAAATCTTTTTGTCCACGATTGCGTCCTCTATATAAAATCTAGCACAGCCCTCTGATTAGCAGAAACTTCAAGATCTTAACCATCAGTCCTTATGGTGAAATAAATGGCTGATGTGGATAAACATCAAGAAGTGTAAAAGCATGCGAATATCTCGGCAGGGTCACACTATTAGTAGCGCGTTTTTTTCTTGACGGTATCCTACCATATCCGGTGACCTCTTACAAGTACCTCGGCATCCCCATCAGTTGGGATCTTGGCGCAAACATGTTGACTATATTACTAACAACGCAAACTGTACGCTTGGTCACTTACAACGTAATTTTTTCCAATAACCTTCGTTACTAAAACTACATCTATATAAAACGCTTGTTCGCCCTAAATTAGATTACGCATGCGCTATCTGGGAACCCAAAAGCACTACACTTTCAGCAAATACTGAGTCCGTCCAGAATCGCGCAGCTCGTTTCATTCTATCAAATTACTCTTGGCATGCCACCGTATCATCAATGAAAGCAACATTTGCCTTACCAGAACTATCATTGCGCCGTAAATGCTATCGCCTTTCTTTGTTCCTAAAAATCTATCACTATAACCCGATTCTAAAAGACGTTCTTTTTTCCGCTCCCGTCTATGTGTCGTAGGGTCCAGATCATAACTACAACGTTGGTGTGCCATCTTAACGGAATAATACCTGCAGCAAATTTTTCTTACCGAGACTAGCATAGAATGGAACAACCTTCCCGCTTCCATCGCCGCCATCACCGACACCGCCAACTTCAATATATCCATTCATAAAGCCGTTTTCTAACATGTTTTCCTTACTTGCTATAATTGTTTTTTTTTCCTTTTACTGTGCAAAGAATTGTCATTTACCATTCCTTCCTGTAATGCCCTCGAGCCTTGAAAGTGTGTTAAAATATTTATTTATTTATTTATTTATTTTAATTTATTTATTACGACTCTTGTAAAAGATCCTCGAGTAGATGCTCGAAAGCATTATACGGTGGTTAAATAGTCACGCAGTCAGTAGCGGGCATTTGGCATGATTTCATCATCATCATCATCATCATCATCATCATCATCATCTTATTTTATGTCCACTGCAGGACGAAGACCTCTCCCTGCGATCTTCAATTACCCCTGTCCTACGCCAACCGATTCTAACTAGCACCCGCAATTTCCTATTTTCGTCGCACCACCTTGTCTTCTGCCGTCCTCTACTGCGATTCCCTTCTCTTGGTACTCACTGTGTCACCCTGATGGTCCAACGGTTATCTAATCTGCGTGTTACATGACCTGCTCAGCGCCATTCATTTCTCTTAATGTCAATTAGAATATCGTCTATGCCCGTTTGTTGTCTGATCCAAACCGCTCTCTTTCTGTCTCTTAAAGTTATGCCTAGCATTCTTCGTTCCATCGCTCTTTGCGAGGTCCTTAACTTGATCTCAAGATGCTTTGTGAGTCTCCAAGTCTCTGCCCCATATGTTAGCACCGGTAAAATGCACCGACTGTATACCTTTCTTTTCTATGATAACGGTGAGCTTCCAGTAAGGAACTCATGAAGTCTGCCGTATGCGATCCAACCCAGTTTTATTCTTCTGTGAATTTCCTTATCATAGTCAGGGTTCCCTGTGATTAGTTGACCAAGGTAAACTTACTCCTTCACAGACTCTAGAGGTTGACCTACGATCCTGAACTCTTGTTCCCTTGCTCGGATATTCATCGTTATCTTTGTCTTCTGGATATTAATCTTCAACCCCACTTTTACACTGTCCTTGTTAAGGTGCTCAATCATTTGTTGCAACTCGTCTGCAGTGTTGCTCAATAGAACAACGTCACCGGCAAACCAACGGTTGCTGAGGTATTCGCCGTCGATCCTTACTCCCAAACCTTCCCAGTTTAAAAGCTTGAATACTTCTTCCAAGCACGCAGTGAATAGCATTGGAGAGATTGTGTCTCCTTGTTTGACACCTTTCTTTATAGGTATATTCCTACTTGCGTAGAATTAAGGTAGCTGTGGAATCTCTGTAGATATTTTCCAATATATTTACGTAAGCGGCCTCTACTCCTTGATTACGCAATGCCTCTATAACTGCTGGCATTTCTACTGAATCAAATGCTTTTTCGTAATCTATGAAAGCCATATAGAGAGGCTTATTGTACTCTGCGGATTTCTCGATAACCTGATTAATGACATGGATGTGATCCATTGTACAGTATCCCTTCCTGCCACCGCCTACCGCTCTGTAGTGTACGCGGTTTGTTCGTCCTCGTCTCTATTTCTCTCTATCGCCCCCTTCCGCTCTCTTTCTCTTTTTATCCCCATTCACCCTTTCCCCCGTGCAGGGTAGCCAACCGGAACTGCCTCTGGTTAACCTGCCTTTCTATGCATCCTTTTCTCTTTCTCTGAAGCCAGCCTGTTCCCTTGGTTGACTAAAGCCCAGTGTTGCCATTGTTCTATTGGAGATTATTTTGGTACATATTTTATATAATACTGGGAGTAAGTTAATGGGCCTATAATTTTTCAGTTCTTTAAAGTCTCCTTTTTTTGTGGATTAGTATAATGTTTGCATTCTTCCAGTTTTCTGGGACCCTTGCAGTTGATATACACTCCGTATAGAGAGCCGCCAGTTTTCCAAGCATTATGTCTCCTCCATCTTTCATTAAATCGACTGTTATTCCATCTTCTCCTGCCGCTTTCCCCGTTTCATGTCTTGCAAGGTCCTTCTGACTTCATCTTTAGTTATAAGAGCAGTTTCTGTATCCTGTTCATTGTTTCGAATAGAGTACTCCTGAGTCCTCTGGGTACTGTAGAGGTCAGTATAGAATTCTTCCGCTGCTTTTATTATAGCTTCGAGATTGCGGATGATATTACCCTGCTTATCTTTCAGTGCATACATCTTGGTTTGTCCTATGCCAAGTTTCCTTCCCACTGATTTCAGGCTGCGTCCATTTTTTACGGCTTCTTCAGTCTTTTTCATGTTGTAATTTCCAATATCACTTATTTCCGCCTCGTTGATCAGTTTTGACAGTTCCGTGAATTCTGTCTTATCTCTTGAGTTGGTCACTTTCATTCTTTGTCGTTTCTCTATTTGGTCCTTTGTTACTTGGGAGAGCTTGCCTACTGACTGCCTTGATGCCTTGCCTCCCACTTCAATCACTGCCTCTGAAGTCCAGCCTAGTTACAGTTTCATTTATTACCTCTATGTCATCATCATCATCTCTCTGTTCTAAGGCTGCATATTTGTTTGCAAGTACGAGCCTAAATTTGTCTGCCTTTACCCTTACTGCCTCTAAGTTGACCTGTTTCTTCTTGACCAATTTTACTCTTTCTTTGTTCAAATTGAGGTGAATCCTAGCCCTCACTAACTTATGATCACTGCACTTTACCCTACCTATCACTTCTACATCCTGCACTATGCTGGGATTGGCAGAAAGTATGAAATCAATTTCATTTCTTGTTTCACCATTAGGGCTTTTTCAGGTCCACTTTCTGTTGCTACGTTTCCTAAAAAAGATGTTCATTATTCTCAGTTTATTTATTTCTGCGAATTCTACCAGCATCTCTCCTCTAGCATTTATAGAATCGACGCCGTAGTTGCCAATTGCCTGTTCACCCGCCTGCTTTTTTCCCACTTTTGAATTGAAGTCACCCATTACTACTGTATACCGAGTTTGCACTTTTCTCATCGCTAATTCAACATCTTCATAAAACTGATCTACTTCCTCATCGTTGTGAGTGGATGTTGGAGCTTAGGCTTGTACTACCTTTAATCTATACCTGTTATTAAGTTTGATTACGACTACCGCTGCCCTCTCATTAATGCTGTAGAATTCGTCAATGTTGCCCGCTATGTCCCTATGGATTAGGAATCCTACCCCGTATTGCTTCTTATCAGGGAGACCTCTATAGTAGAGGACATGGCCGTTATTTAGCAATATATAAGCCTCACCAGTTCTTCTAATCTCACTAAGGCCGATTTAACCGTCACTTTTGCTGCAGGAACCCTTCTTTAGTGCAAGTGTACTCTTGTGCGTCAGCACGGAGCATCACCGCCCAGAGCAGCGGCTGCCTGCCACAACCTCATCATTGCCTCAAGTTCCTGGCGCTTCAGCGGCTGCGCAGGACGGGCCTCCATCACGTGAGCCCTTCAGCATCCAGGAGGCGCTGCATAGGCCGCACCCTGGGCAGCCAGGCTACATAACCACCAAGGAATCGACGCCTCTTCGCAGTCGGTGGCGGGCATTTGGCACGATTTAAGCGTCACTTTTGCTGCAGGTGAGGCGCCAAATTGCACTCTTCTTTGTCAAACCATTGTTTTTTCTTGCCACCGACGGCACTTTTGCTGCATTGCGTATGTCCTGTGCGTGAATCATGACGTCTGAGTCCAATTGTGGGAAATGTATGAACGTGTTGCCTGCTGAAGGGAAACTTTTGATCTGCACAGAATGTGATGTTGGATTTCATTTTGGCAAAAACGGTGCTGGTGTAGCTGAAAATGCCATGTCAGGCAAGGGAGCTGTCAAGCGTGAAACATGGCTTTGCCGGGACTGTTGCTCCCAAAATCGCACGCCAGCCGAGGGTGATGCGGCGCAAAGCTGCCATTCGCTCTCAGAGCTAGCCGCTAAAATTGAAATTCTGCCATTAAAGTACGCTATCAGCTTCCTTGTTCTCAAAGTTGATGAACTTTTGCAACTCAAATCGACTGCAGTAGTTCTTCAACATCGGTTGATTCCGTTCAAGAATCAATTAACTTTCTTTCAACAAAGTATGACGGAGGTCATCGCTACTGCGTGACGAACCGCAGTGAAACAATTGCAAGAAGTTAATGCCTTAAAATCCACTGCATCAAATCAATGAGAAGAACTGGCGAGCCATCGCAAAGAAATAAATGACGTCGAACAATACAGCAGAAAGCCGAACTTAGAAATTCATGGTCTGCCTCAAAAGAAAGGTGAAAAGCTTCTGCCTATCATCTCTGATTTGGCACAAAACTTGAAAGTAAAATACAGGGAATCTGACATCGACGCTATTCATCGCCTTCCTGCCAATTGAGATCGCCTGCCAGTTCTGCTCGTTAGATTCACTTCTGTTTCGCTGAAAGGAACGTGGTGGAGCTGTAGAGGCAATTGAAAGGCACTTGCCGAACAGGACGCGATCCCTCAACTTTATTTTGCAGACAACTTGACCAAACATAACCGAGAACTCTTCTGAGCAGCTCGTCAAAAATGAAAAGAAAAACGGTACAAGTTTGTCTGGGCTAAGCACGGCAAAATTTTCGCCAAGAAATCTGAGGGATCTGAGAAATCTGAGGTCCGCATATTAGAGCATTCTGACCTTGATAAGCTTCTTCAAAAACGAACGATTCCATTGACCTTGACTAATTCCAGAAAATGAACAATGCATTTCATAATAGTGAGAGGTTGAACGACTTCATCAGTTTATCAAGTCAAGGGAGACGGTCCTTCACGGTTTTACACATTAACATCCGCAGTATCCGTAGGCACTGGAACGAATTCATTTGCATCACACAAAATACCGATGCTATCGCTGATGCGTTTGTGCTAACCGAAATTAACATTCATGAAGAAATAATTTCTTTTTTTAAAACAACCCAATTATTCTAGTTTTGCGCTAACGCGTCGCGGCAGTAGGGGGGGTGGTGGTGTCATGGCTTTTTTGCATGAACGATATGTGACGTCATCTGTGCTATCAAGGTTCACCTCAGCCGAATGCCTGGCATTGCATATTTCCTTGCGAGATACAAATATGACCCTACTTGGAATATACAGACTGCCCTTCGAAAATGCAAACGTTTTTGTAAACGAACTGGATGCGTTTTTACTGTCTTTGCTTTCAAGCTCACTCTATTGTCTGGCGGGCGATGTTAACATAAACACTTCCTCGGTCGCGCCCAATTGTTTGCGATTACTTAAATGTGTTAGCTAAATAGGGTTTTTTTTTCGACTATCTGTTCTTGTACAAGAGAATAATACCTTGGAACCAAGCATATGCGCATCATGCATCGATCACATCAACATTAGAGCTCCGTTTTATCATGTTGATTCGGCTTTAATCATGCACAAACTGGCTGATCACTATGTTGTGGGCTGCCATATTTATTTGCCCATGCTTATAAAGGTATCATCCGAACACTTCCAGGTATCAATCCTCGACATATTCAAATTCGATAGTTTGGTTTGTCCCTTCCATAGCACTTATGGAAGGGACAACCGTACAAAATGTTTACACTAAATTTGTTAATGTTCTTGGCGCATTTAAATACAGAGCCCGGAAAACCATAAAAATTAAAAAAACGTAATGCTACTTGCCTTGGCTTACATCGGGAATTCTTAAGGCGATAAAAGAGAAAGATAAACTATGGGAAAAATGTAACAACTCGCCTAACGACAACACTCTGAGGAATTTATACAAAGTTCATAGAAATAGGGTAACTGCGTTACTTCGGTCTGAGAAGCGCTCATATTACAGTAAATCATTTTACGAAAGTATGCAGAACCCCAGAAGAATGTGGTAGACGGTTAATAAAATATTCGGTCGCCATCCAGGCCAACCAGCCGACGATCTTGACAAACATTTTGATGATTTGGAATCTGCCGTTACTGATTTCAATGTTCACTTCGCCAAAGCATCGTCGATTACTCAGCCAGCTCACACTCATGGTTACGATAATGTTATCAGTTCAGAGTCCTCTGCATTCCTTCCCTTCATCACTGCTTGCGATCATCTGCGCAGCATATTATTCAGCTTTAAACAAAAGAAGGCACCTGGTTTTGATGGCATATCTATGTACGAGCTGCAACGTAACTTTCCTGTTCTAAAAAAAATGTACTTTTATTTATGCTGAACGGTTATATTGAACTCGGTTTTCTTCCAGACGAGCTAAAAACTGCAGTTGTTAAACCAATACACAAAAACGGCTCTTTTAAAGAGGTTGACAACTACAGGCCGATTTCAATTTTACCCGCAATTAGACAAATTCTGGAAAAATGCTTATCCAGAGTGATGACTGGCTTGCTGCAAAAAAAAAAACAATTTATTGTCAGCTACTCAATTTGGCTTCGTTCCTGGGAAGGGGACTGTGGTACTCTTGGAACAATTAGCTGATTTAATCTTCTATGCTTTCGATAACAACAAGGTAGTAACGGCTCTTTTCCTGGATGCAAGCAAAGCTTTTGACTCCGTAGTGCACACATTACTTTTTGCGCAAACTACATCTTTTGGGATTTCGGCGGCCTTTTAACAAATTACTAACTATTTTTGTAATCGTTCACACGTAGTCAAGATAGGGGATCACGTTAGTTCGAAGGTTAAGTTCTGGTGTCCCGCAGGGGTCCGTGTTATCTCCAATACTATTTAACGTTTATCTAAATAAACTGTCTAAAGCTATATCCCAATGTCAAATGTTTCAATACGCCGATGACACTGTTCTTCTTGCCACACACTCTGTTTTCATTTCATCACTTGCAATGCTACAAAGTGACATTGTGTCTGTCATGGACTAGTTTTCCAGAAACTATATCACTATTAACAAACAAAAAACAAAACTGGTTTGTTTCCACAATCCACATAGACGAATTGATCCCACTCTCCCAATCTTCCTTCATGGTTCACGATATACCAATTGTCAATGCTCTCCTCTCCTACCATCGCCGAATGTAAAGTACATGGGAATTATCTTCGACTCCGATATGACATGGAATAGTCACCTATCTCTTCTCTGTAATAAACTCCCGGCGTTATCATGTACTACATACAATAGCCGCTTCATCATCCCCTGTTCTCTGCGCAAGATAATCATTCATGCACTTGGTTACAGTATCTTGAGATTCGGTATAACAGTATTTTATCATTGTTCTTTCACATGATGTTCAAAAATAAACTGTATGTTAAAATCACTGCTGCGAAATGTGGCCTATAATGTTAACATTCCTGGTGGTACTTGCTTGTTTTCTGCTTTACAGTTGCCTTTCTTTGATGCATTGTTTTTTCAGACTGCTATTTGCTGTCATTTCTGGAATAGTGATTTCTTGTTTCCTTTTGTGCCCACAAGACCACTTAGGCGTCATCCCATGTTTTGTACACCCCGATGTTGTACGCGATATGGACGTTTTGTGCGAAATTATTATGTTCCCGATACATTTGATTCCGTGTCCACGGAAATTTTTTTCCATTTCATCGAAACGGGCTCTGAAATTGTATTTAAAGGAAAACTCATCTGACGCTGTTTGATGTCTGTTTGTTTTCAGTATTTCTTCATATAGCATAAGACCCCAATTTACTGCCTTCTCTTTTCCTTTTTCTGTTCTTTCTTTTTTCCCTTCACTCCTGTAGTTTATTGCGTCCCTGAAACTAATTGCCGGGTACAGCCCGACAAGCCTCATTAGCTTGGACTGATCCGTTTTGCATCTGGTGCTTTTACGACGAATAAAGCATTTATTATTATTATTATTATTATTATTATTATTATTATTATTATTATTATTATTATTATTATTATTATTATTATTAAACGCATTGTTTCGCAGTATACCGGGAGAACTAAATTTATAATTTGTTGAAAATGGGGGCAATGGTGTCTACCAAACGGGAAAACCGGGAATTCTCAGGGATTTCGAATAGTCTGAAAATACTCAGGGGAAACTCAGAGAATTTGTGCTTCTATCAGGGAAAATTAGTTATAACTTTATGGAAAGGGAGCAAAAGTGGCGGTAATGCTGGCTCGAGTAAAAAAAGGAATCGTAACGAATCTACTCTGACGCCGTGTCTTCGGCTGGAGGAGTTGCCAGTATACAGTCAAAGACCGACTTTCCGGACGCCCGATAATTTTGGACAGCTTCGCGGCACCACCACGTACCCCATAGAGGCAATGTATAAGAGCGTCTGAAATTTCGGACGCAAGAAATCTTCGCCGTCCGATTTTCCGTACTTTTTGCCGTGACCGGAGGTCCGAAATCGCATTATTCAAACAAAACCGCCGCCTCCATTTTGATTACCTCGCCTCCTCGAACGGCGCTCTCGCACGCAGATCTGCTTGCAGCCGCAACCACCACCGCGGCAGCGCTAGGCCTAGCTGCTTCGACGTTTGCTATTAAGCTTCTTGCCGTTCGGTGCCGTGTTTTTCATTGAAAGAATTCGCCACTGTCAGCTATGCGACTCCGCCTTTGCGGTCCTCGCTATTAGCTTCAAAGCTCGGGAAGCACGGCGCGTTGCATAATGCCGGTTCCCGAAAGTCATCTTCGCCTTGAACAGTCGTGTTACGTGGTGAAGCATACGCGAACGTATTGTGATGAAGCATAACAAGCCTGGGAAGGGGCAATCGTTACGGGATGCGGTATGCATTCCTTAAATACACTCGCGTGCACCCGCCATCTCCTCTCACAGTACGATCACGATATGCCTAACAAGTGTACTGGCAAGCCTTCAGGGCTTTTTCGGATGTGCTTGTGGCGATTTGAGCCCTTAAAGACAGTAAAATACATGCATTCATTTTGTCGAACTGCCCGATTTTTCGGATGTTTTCGCGGCCCCTAGGGAGTAGTAAAAATCGTACGTTGACTGTACAACTGACCAAGAGAATAGTTCAACTGGTTCATGAAGCGAACGTGCGTTGAAAGGAGGACGAGAACAGAAAGGACCTGCCCATTGAGGAATTAACGGGAAAGGAAGCGTGCCGCCGCTTCTTTGAAGGAGTTTTCTAGGTATACTTTCTGGCGCAAAATGCATTTCTTGAAAAGGGACGGAAGAAAGGAAGGCAGTGAAGCGCCAGTTGGCCCTTCACTGTCTGTCTTTCTTCTGTCTCTTTTCAAGAAATGTATTTTGCGCCAGAAAGTGTACCTAGGAAATCTAAGCACCAACTTGCTCAAGAAGAAGTCCTTTTGGAATATCTTTGAAGGAGCTTGAGCTAAAAAAAAAAAAAAGTATCGGCTGACGCCGAGATGCAGGTGCCCCTCATCCAAACCAAAATAACCTCTTTCAAGCAGTGAAACGCAACACTGAGGCGTTGTGCGCGGGCTGAGAGTATGTCAGGACAGTTGATGTTTACTTACGAGCTGTTGAGAGAGAACCTCACTTGTGACAAAGTTCGGACATCATACCAATGAGCTTTTAAGCAATTGATAGAAATAACTCATATTTGAAAATATTTGCTTCTGTATGCATCTTTTCATTCGTATTTAGAACGTTCGATTCATTCGCAATAGGTTTTACCATTTTTAAGGTATTTTATTTGCTGAACATTTCACTAGCCCCCCCCCCCCCTTTTTCTGTTTTCTTTTTGAATAAAATAAGCACAACTCTTTATTATAAAAACTGGATTAAGTCGTTTTTTTTTCATTATTTAACATGCTTGCTAGACAGTGACAGTATCGGGCGACACGGTGTTAGCCCGGCTTGTCATAAAACAAGGTTCTGTGTCACTCAGGGAATTTCGCAAAGCCACTCAAGGAAAACCTGAAAACTCATGGAATTTGGAAATGTCAACTTGGTAGACACCCTGGGGGCCATTTTGAGTGTAATGTATGACGAACTTAAACCTTGCTGGCTTCTTTTTTTAATTTACATTAACGATTTACCCAATGACGTTTGTTCTAATATTTACCTTTTCGCAGATGACTGTGTTATCCTCCGTGAAATGTCGGACAAATCTGATCACAAATTCTTACAAGACGATATAAACGCCATCTCTAACTGGTGTGACGTATGGTTAATGCAACTTAACGTAAGTAAATGTAAATGTATGCGTGTAACTCGCAGCCATATTCCTCCACCGAACTATTACCTTAATGATACTCCCCTGGAGGTCGTAACCTCCTATAAATACCTAGGCGTCCACATAACCTCGTCACTTTCCTGGTCGTTGCACATCGACAATGTAATTAACAATACTAATCGCATGCTAGGTTATCTTCGCCGAAACTTTTCTTCTGCTCCTACATCATTAAAATTAATTCTATACAAAACGCTTATTAGGAGTAAAATGGAGTACGCCTCATCCATCTGGGACCCGCACCTCGAAACCCTTACTCAATCACTTGAACTAATCCAAAACAATGCCGTACGTTTCATTCATAGCAATTACAGCCGTACATCAAGCGTAACTGCCATGAAAAACTCTTTGCTGCTTGCTCCTCTCTCAGCCCGGCGTAAGTGCTTTCACCTTGCTTTATTTCATAAACTATATTTCCACAATTCGTACCTACGCGATAATCTAATATCACCTCCTACCTACATTTCCTCTCGCATCGACCATAGCCATAAGGTTGGAATCATTCAGTGCCGCACCAGAACCTGTAACGAATCATTCATTCCTAGGACCTCTCAGGAATGGAACCACCTTCCCGGCGCAGTTGTCGCAATCAAGGACAACTCAAAGTTTCGTTCGGCCTTATCAGACATCATTACTCCCGGATGCAATTAACTAATCACATTTGTTGTTTATTGCTGCTTTGTTTATTTACTTGTATATGTTTTGTTTTTTTGCCCACTCCCCTCTATAATACTTCGGTCTTGAGGGTACAATAAAATAAATAAAAATAAATTATGAGCTCTCCAGATAATTACTGAGCCGTCGCTCTCTTCCTATTTTGATGCGTTGCATATAAGGCGCCCGCGATTTCGTCGGTGAAATAAACGAGTCACTGTTTATATTTCCTGGAAATAGGCGTCAGATTACGGATGAAAGGAAAATCCAAAGTGTTTGTGTGTTAGTCACAGCCTTTGTAGTACATAACTTATGCAAGCGCCCCAGAACGTTGTACATCCGTTTTAAGAATGGGCGTAGAGTTTAGCTAGCTGTACTGCAAAAATAAGATGTCAGCAAGATCAAATTTGATGACGAACAATATGGGGCGGATGCGAATGCGAACAATATGGGGCGGATGCGAATGCGAATGTAAAGATACGTGAGTATGGCCTTCGCTAAATGTATTCCCCAAGCTTGAAAGTGTCGTACGCGGTGTGCGGTTGAATTATGCGGGCCAGTGGAATTGCTAATGCTACTGCTCCAAAGAAACAGCTTCGTTGGAATTTGAGCTGCGATTCTGGAAAGTCGCACAAGCTTGCTTTTCTTTCTTTTATTTATTTTTTTTTTGCTGCATCAAGAACTTTAACTTACTTTTTGTTCAAATTAATTTTATCTGCATTCTTGCGATGGCTGCGCACCTTAGTTAAAATATTACACATTTGTTGAATGCTTTCATTACGTTACTTATTAGGCTTCTATAAATATTTTAGATATAAGCTTAGATTCAGGAAGTATATGTAAAATTGTGTTAGTTACGACCGCTCTCTTTTGCGAAATTCTATTACTATATCTTTTAGAGCCAGACGCCTTCTTTCATTTTTACAAAATTAACGCGTAATGTATGGTCAGTTAGGCGTTAAAGGAGGTATATTCAGTCTTCACGGGAAAATGTGGACGAATTGCGGCGAACTTTTGCGGAGAACCGACAAAATGTTTGTGTCTTGGTTATTTTTCTCTTTTAGATAGCTGCCGACCCCGCAACTACACTGTGATGCCAGAATTCATCGAGCGGGCATGAAATCACTAATTATATCCGCTTTTAAATTGACCTCATAAAAACTCGCAAAATAAATGGAGCGTGGCTTCTGGGCGTAGAGGTTGTTTACAAGACCGTGTTACAGGTCAAGAAAATTGCATTGAGAAAAACGCATTTGATAGCCCTACAGGGCACCATGAAGCCCTGAGAATATACAAATGCCACATTATATATACAACAGTACATGGCGCTTTTTTTGCGTGCGTGCACGTGTTGTGCGTGCGTGTGTGTGTGTGTGCGTGTGTGTGGGGGTGTGTGTGTGTGTGTGTGTTTGTGTGTGTGTGTGTGCGTGTGTGTGCGTGTGTGTGTGCGTTTCTGGTGTGTGTGTGCGCGCGCGCTTTTTTTATAATCAATGCCCGTGCAAAAGAAAGCGGTTCTCAGTAGCTCTAACCCAAACGACCTTCTCTCTCTAAATGTACCGCCCGTTTTTCCTTAAACCGGAGGCACGCGAATGTATATCTTATTCGAACCCGTTTGAACCCGACTAAATCGGTTCACAAAGCTCCGGACCAGTTTTCCAACCGTTATAATCTTTCTCCAGAGTTCAACCGGAACCGAACAGAAAAAAACGTTCAGCAGAGGCATTTGAGACTGCCTACGTGTGTGAATGCGAAAGCATTATACCGTTTGTAGACCTCGGAACGCCATGAACGCGCTCATTTGACACACTCGTGACGTGGTGCCACCTCCTCGCCATTGGCTGCGCCGTCACGTGCCCAATGACGCCCGCACCAGGCACGTCTCCAGTCAGCCAGAACCGTGGAGCCGCCGTGGCGTCGGGGAAGCGTGCTCGTCTGGCATCCCGGAGGCCAGGGTTAGATTCCCACCCGGACCGAAGTTGACGAAATTTTCTTTTCGAAGCCATTACTTTACTTTGTTCAGAGGAAGCTCCCGGAGGAATTTCACGCCATTCGGAGCATTTTTTACGTGTTTCTACTCTTTGCGCCGTCGGCCATTTTTGGTGTCACCGATCGGTCACGCCGAGTACGAGGGTTTCTCGCTCAATGGGCCGTATAATTTTTTCGCAATAAAAGGTGAACCCGAAGCGACCCCGAAAAAGTTTCGGTTCGACACCCTGCTTGCACCATTAAACCCTACACATTAGTCAACATCCTACACATCATCGTCACCATCTTGCTTATCTGGAATGGCGCCTAATTAAAGCTTTCATCAGCTTCGAATCCCAACGCTTCTAAAAGGTTGAATCCCAACGCTTCTAAAAAGGTGACGACTAGCCAGTCGCACTTGCCGGTGTGAGCTTCGGTCGCCTTCAGTTGCTTTTCGGTCGCCAGTCGCAAATGGTCACGCGACCTCCTCAAATCGGAGCTGTAAATGCACCCTACCTTAGCACTGATATAACTTCGCATCACAAACTGTTCTTACACGTGTAACAGGCAGAGCTTTTTGACGTCTCCTAAAGACGTGAAAAGCGATTTAGACGTCTCCTAAAGTATATGCGCGAAATGTAAAGATAGCACTCGCAATCGTGTAGGCGCGCTATCACTCTCCGTCGCCTTCCAATCAGCTTACCTTCATAATTGTTTTTTTTTTCTCGTCCCTGCGAGCGCGGCAGCTATCCGGGTGATGCACTGGTTGACTATCCGCCGTTCTATCTGTGTACCAGTCAAAAATGCATTCGGGACAAAAATATTTACCCACTGCACCGTCACGTGCAAATTTGGCTAGAGTCAGACTGAAAACTACAATGGTGAAGCGGAGAGGAGCACAGCGGCGCAACGGTGGACGAGGAATTAGGTCCGCATGCTTTTTTTTTTTTCAATGCTTTACTGGCGGGTTTTACTAGGTTAAACGCGCGCATGTCTTGACACCTCACTTTTTTACAGTAGCACTGGATGGCAAGTGCCAACACAGAAGGCTGGAAACAAAAGTTGGCACGGGGCACTCTGCAGACACACGAAAGCAACCATGCAATTGGCAGGCTAGAAAACAAAAAAGAAAAGCAAAGTGCCGGTGTACTGTCTCCACAGTTCGTGTAGGGATTCTTTTAATTCCCGGTAGAAATATTGCATTCGGTCCTAAAGGGGAAATCTGTTTATGCGAACTTCCTATTCGTGTAACCACATCAACTGCTGTGCAGGTTAGTCACCTCAACGGTTAAAATTAAATTATGGGTTTTTACGTGCCAAAACCACTCCCTGGTTATGAGGCACGCCGTAGTGGAGGACTCCGGAAATTTCGACCACCTGGGGTTCCTTAACGTGCACCTAAATCTAAGTACACGGGTGTTTTCGCATTTCGCCCCCATCGAAATGCGGCCGCCGTGGCCGGCATTCAATCCCGCGACCTCGTGCTCAGCAGCCCAAGACCATAGCCAGTGAGCAACCACGGAGGGTACCTCGACGGTGCTACTCTACCTAAGGGTGACGATTACTGTATATTCGCGGTGTCGTGCCCAATGAAGTTACGCGCCAGGGTGGACAGCTTTCTTTTGCGAGTGTCGTGTTGTTGTTCCTCTGCCCTGTCTTTGTTGCTCTTACTTGCCGGTGATATAGAGTCAAACCCTGGTCCTTACCCTGAGCAAACAACTCAAGAGCAATTGCTTTCTTCTTTGTTGGAAACCATGCGTAGGCTTGAGGCAGGCCAGGCAGCAGTGTTCCATGAACTGAAGGGCGTCAAGGAAAAAAAAAAGATGCGACAGATATGACAATAAAGCAGCTATCCAACATAGTTACAACTCTGGAGGCAAAGGTAGAATCATTTGGCCAAACCGATAACTGTTGTCTTGACCCTGCGCTTCGTGAAATCACTGTAAGGCTAGAAGTTAAAGTGAAACGTGACGACTCCGAGAACAGGCAGCGTCGGTCAAACCTGCTGTTGTTTGGTCTTCAGGATGACGCGAAAGAGAACTGGGATGGCTCAAAGCAGAAAATGATTACATTTCCCTCTAATCGGCTAGGAATCAGTGTTACCAAATCTCGTTTTAAACGTGTACATCGGTTGGGGAAGCTCGCTGTTGACAAGCAAAGGCCCATCATTGCAAAACCAACGTTTTTTTAAAGACAAACAGTGAATTCTGGCATCCGCGCACAAGTGGATGGACTCGAATTGTTCTATTCGCGAAGATTTTTCTTTGCCAACCAGGTTATCTAGGCGGAAACTACTACAATTCGCCAGAAACCAGAATAAGAAAAGCAAACTAGTCGCTGATAAACTGCGCATTGACAACAAAACATACGTCTTTGATAGCGCGACCAACTCAGTTCTGCTATCAGCAAGATAGCTAGACAAGAGCAAATCCACTCAGGAGCTGCCTAGACCATCTAGAACTAGTCCACGGCTATCATTATCATTTACTAACATCCGGAGCCTGCTTCCTAAACGCAATGAAGTGCCTTCTTTTTTGGGTGATACTAACAGCGATATTATGGCACTGACAGAAACCTGGCTTCATAAAGATGTAATGGGCAATGAAACTCTCCCTAACCAGAATAGCTATAACATATACAGGCGTGATCGTTCCGTTAAGAGAGGTCGCGGTGTTCTTATCGCCATCAAGAAAGCGCTTGCATCATACCACGTAGATAGTTATTCCTCTCTGGAAATAGTGTGGGCCGCCTGTGCAATGGCATCGGTCAAGGTATTGGTTGGCGTCTGCTACCGACCGCCAGATTGCGTTCTCTCCTTCATTACTAAACTTCATGCCAGTATTACTTCTGCCATCCAAACATGCCCAGCTGAATTCATTTACCTGTTCGGTGACTTTAACTTCGTGCACATTGGCTGGCAGAATTTGTCACCCTCGTGTCGCATCTCAGCGGAGCTTATCAGCCTTACTTTAGACTTCAATTTTTTTCAAGTGATAAATCAGCCAACTCGCGGTTCTAACGTTTTAGAGCTTGTCTTCTGCATTGCAACTGAAACGATTGGCGAAGTTCTGTATTTCGATGGTTTTAGTGATCACAAGCTCATTCATCTAGAGCTTAATGTCCCATTCGCATTTCAAGGTACTGCAACCAGGCAAATTCGTGATTATAATAGAGCCGATTATAAAGAAATGGATAATAGGCTTAATGACTTTTTCATTCAAACGTTCTTGCCCTCATTTTCGGATAGGTCTGTTGAACACAACAGGGTGCTTTTTAAGAACATGATAATTAATCTAGTATACAAATATGCTCCCTTGATTTCTATCTCAAATGACAAATCTAAACCATGGTTCACAAAAGCTCTCCGTCGTCATCGAAATCAAAAGAAACGTCTCCACAAAAAGGCCAAGCTCGTGTCCACACCATCGGCTAGGGAAAAATACAGTGTATGCTTAAAGTCTTATTGTTCTGCTGTTCGCGTTTCTAAACATAAATATTTTTCGTACGACCTCCCCTCTTTTTTAAAATCCGATCCCAAAAAGTTTTGGTGTGTGATATCCCCTGACAGTGCTAGTAATCATATTTCACTGAGCAATGATGACCATCTACCACTTTCAGGTAGTGAATGGTCTCATGCATTTGACAGGTACTTTCCATCAGTATTCACAAGGGAAGATCATTCCAACATACCCGCTGTACCTGATCATGATTGGCTATATATGGCCCCTATTAATGTCACCGTTGAAAGTATCGCTCAACTAATTGATAACCTAAAGATTTCTACAAGTGCTGGTGTTGACAACATTAACTCTAAGATATTAAAAAGCACTGCATCAATTTCCAGTCAAATTCTTTGCCTCCTCTTCCAACAATCACTATCATCTGACTTACTCCCTACCGACTGGGAAATTGCTAAGATCATCCCTGTGTTTAAAAGCAGAAACAGAAATTCACCCGAAAACTACCGTTCAATTTCACTGACATGCATTTGCTGTAAATTACTCGAACACATTATCGCTTCTCACATTTACAGTCACCTCGAGCATAATTCCTTCCTTTTTCCTGAACAGCACGGCTTCCGAAAAGGATTTTCTTGTGATACTCCAACTGCTAGAATTCACGATTGATTTGCATTTCAACATGGACCCTAACCTACAAACTGACTGCACCTTTTTAGATTTTGCTAACGCTTTTGACCGCGTTGCACATTCCCGTTTGTTTTCGAAATTATCTGTTATTTACCTAGATTCTTTTACGCTGTCATAGATTCGTAACTTTCTTTCTCTCCGCCAACAGTTTACAACAGTTAGCAACTTTACTTCATCACTCTGTGACGTAACTTCAGGTGTACGTCAAGGCAGCGTTCTTGGCCCTTTAATGTTTCTCATATACATTACGACCTGCCCGCTAACATATCTTCTCGTCTACGGCTCTTTGTTGATGACTGCATCATTTACCGCTCCATTACTTCTATGGATCATCATCTCGCCCTCCAAAGTGACCTTAACCTAATTTCCAGTTGGTGTAATAAATGGCTAATGACACTTCAGGCGAATAAATGCAGTGTTATCTCTTTCAGCCGCAAGCGTACCAATTCTAACTTATCGTATCTCATAGATCTTTCATGGGCCAATCTTTCTTTCTTTCATACCAATCTTTCATGGGCCACACATGTCAACACCATTTGTGCAAAGGCTTCAAGGACACTAGGGTACCTGCGCCGGAACCTGCGGAATTCCCCTAACAATGTTAGGAAACTGGCATATCTAACACTTGTGCGGCCACAGCTAGAATATGCAGTATCCATGTGGTCCCCATATCAAAACTACTTAATATTCTTGCTAGAATCCGTACAAAATTGAGCCGCTCGCTTCGTTATACCTAACTACAGTCACCGTTTGATCGTAACACAGATCAAACTTACCCGCCGTTGTTGCTCAGTTGCTATGGTGTTCTAGAAGAGTTAACTGTTGGGCTAGTTGGTCGTCCATATTTGAAGTAGTAGCTTAGCGCAAATAAAACCACGGACACAAGGAAGTGTCTGTCTTCCTTGCGTCCGTGGTTTTATTTGCGCTAAGCTACTACTTCAGCTATGGTGTTCGGCTGCTGAGCACGAGGTCGCGGGATCGAATCTCGGCCACGGCGGCCGCATTTCGATGGAGGCGAAAACACGCGTGTACTGAGATTTAGGTGCACGTTAAAGAACCCCAGGTGGTCAAAATTTCCGGAGTTCTTCACTACGGCGTGCCTCATAATCAGAAAGTGATTGTGGCACGTAACGCTCCATAATTTAAAAAACAGATCGAACTTGATATCCCTCATGAATCATTAGATATTCGTCGTTCAATGGCTTTTTTATTCTTATTTCATAAATATCGCCACTGCACCAGGCAATCTGCGTTACCTCTCGAAGCGCCGTCACGCATTTCGAGCCGTTTACATAATCAGTACAGCATCAAGCGCATACACGGAAGAACACAAGCCTTCATTTCATCAGCCCTTCCACGTGCCATCGTTCTTTGGAATGATCTTCCCCATAATATTGCATCCATATGCAACTATCAATCATTCCACGATCAGCTGTGCGAATACTTTCAAGGGAGATCGTGACGTTAAACCTTCTCTTGTATAAGGTATCGCGCTTTTCGGCTGTTGTGTTTTTGTAAATCTCTGGTTTATTTTTTTTTCTTTAGTCACGTGTCAGACATTTGCGCTGTATTTATATGCTTCGATTATTTTGTGTACTTTGCTCTTATGTTTGTTGCTGCTTTTTAGTACTGGCCCTGTGCAATGCTTTCCCTTTCCCTTTTGTTGACCTGTATATTTTGCATTTCTTATAACGTCCTTGTTCGTCCCCCTTACGCCATGGCCTCTGGGCCCCTGTAAGGTATTGTAAATAAATAAATAAATAAATAAATAAATAAATAAACTGACTCCTATAAGAGCAACATTACGGGTATCAGCGGACTTTCCCTGCTTTCAATGGCACTCCTTCAACCCTTGGTAGCAACCTTTACTTTAGCTCTCATTTCCTTGTATTACATTTATTTCCCTTTACACCGTTTCGCCAGCACAGGGTGGACAGCCGGTCCCTTGGTCACTGGCTAACCTCCCTGTCTTTCTCTATCATATTCCTCTCCAACTCTTGGCCGCCGCCTGGCCTATTCTGTTGTGAAGCAACTTTACTGCCTTACTTGCAGCTGGGTGGACCATTCGCGGACCGTTACCCCTTTTCCGGCGTGGCAGACATTGCTTCGTTCAACTGATGCGTTCGAAACGAGGCGGATGAACCTAATCTCCCGCCACTTCATTTTCTTTGACGGAGATTTACCATCTCTGCACTTCCCAGGGTATAGATTGGACGACAGAACTCCCACAGTACAATAAATTGTAGCCCTCCCTCCTCGAATACGATTCATATAGAAGCCCAAATAAGATACGTTCACACAAGAAGATGGAGCCTTGAATTGAAATGATTAACAGTGGTAGAACAAGGAACATCACTGGGGGAACCAACGTTTGGACAAGGGGACTTGTCTTGTCCTATACCACTCTTAAGCAATACATTTCCTGCGTTTGTTAAAGACGTTAGAACTGTGCGACTATCTCTGAATGCGGGGTGAACAGTGTCGTCTGAGTGCGTGCATTTACTGTCCGACGTGTTGCTGTTTCTTCTTCATTATGACCCATTTCTCTCCTTCCCCAGTGCAGGTATAGCAAACTCAGAACAACCTAGCTAACGTCATGTCCATTGCAAAACTAAGCAGCACAGCGTGACACTGAAAGAAAGACACAAAGGGCGCTGACTTTCAAACCGCTGGAAGTCAGCGCCATGCGTCTTTCTTTCTGCGTCGTCATCATCTGCGTTGTGCTTACTTTTGACATGAACAACCAAATCACGCGAAGTTGCACCCTTGTTAAGTTGTCACCCTTATCTTCTCCTTTCCTTTTTTTACGCTCTCCTCCGGCAATGCACAGAACTGCTTGGTATGTGCGCTTAAAATCATGGCCATCCATGAAAGCACGTCTTTAGTTGGTGATGTGAGAAGTTATAAATTGCATTATACTCAAATACCCTTGAGCTCAAAAGAGTGCTGGGTTCTTTACTAATTAAATCGAACAAAAGATTGCGAAGACCTTACATTGAGGTATAATTCCTATGTGTCTCCATTTTTCGCATTGATCTTTTGGTACGAGGCGTTGCGGAAAATTTTCGTTTACATCGACATGATTCATGCAGTTCTTTCTTTTTTTCTCTTCATATGCCCACACGAAAGTAGATCAATGGTATACATTGAGAGACACAAGCTTTAACGCTGTTCTGAGGACATGTCTGGCAAGACCCTGCGGATGAAAGGTACGAAGTGGCACATGCGTAAACAAACACACAGGCATGCACTTGTACAACGTACAAAATCAAAGCGCGCTCTCAAAGTGCACTCTATAAACTAATCAATATGCTTGCGCTTGTCGCTCTATATTTCCGTTGAGCAACATCAGAGAATGCAAAGCCGTCGTCTATAGTGGTCGCAAGCGTACTTCGTTGCAGCGCTGCTAGGGCGTTCAAAAAAGTTGAACCATAGCTATACGTAGTCTGTAGGACACATCAAGAACATCGTCAGCACGGACAGAATCCCTAAAGCCACGCAAGGATTTTTTACACGCAGTACTTAGCTGGTGCTAGAGCTTTCAGAAAGCTCACTCAAGCCTACAGAAGTTTAGTGAATACCGTTAAAAAACTTTGGCAAGTCTCTGTACTGGTTTCTGCAGCGTCCTCCTGCTTCAGCAGTTTTCATTAAAACTCCAGTAGTCAATGACAGGATTTATGATTTTACGACACGCCATTTCGGATCCTAATACATAAGTACACAAGATCTGATTTTCTGCAAAGTCTCGTTTTGATAGTCTTCTTAGACCCCTGTCGTGGTAGATTGAAAATTGCCCGCAGGCTCCTGCTCCACGAACGTATAGATGAGCTGTGAACAGCTAACTCTGTCGTTTGCACACGTGACGCCAAACCGGCGGGCCCGTAAATGGCAAGTTTTCATTCGGTGTTCTCGAAGCAAAGGCCAAGTTGCACCACGCCTTGCCTCACGTCAGGCTTTGAACATCGAGGCTGGTTTCAAACCACCGGAGCTGATTACGCGAGAAAGCACCCGTGCGAACGTGTATTGCGCAAGTATGGCGACCAAAATCCAATCTCAAATGTCTGTTCGTCGGTAAGCACGCTGTCCTGGCTCACTAGAGAAGTAATGACACTCGTGAAGATAGTGTCAGGATAGGCCAAGAATGTCAATCTATCCGTAAGAGAAGTTAAATCGACGGCCGGTCCTAGCCTTATAGCACCCGCAACGCGCTTGCATCCGAACCGGAGCGTGCACTTCGCCTGAAAAACGCTGGGTCTGCAACTGTTCGAATGCGGAAAAAAAAAAAGTGTGAGTGCCGGACGTTGCGCTTCAGTGAGGGTTTCGCGGAGGCGTTCGGTCCGCGTGACGGCGAGGAGTGCGGCGGCCGTTCCTAGAAAGGCGTAAAGATGTCGGACGACGCAATATACGCTTAGAGCCGCGCTCGCGCAGAAGCGCCGCTCGCGCCCAGCTCAGGATGGCGGCCGGGGTGCGGTAAGCCGTCCGAAATAGGGAGAGCCCCCTTCCCCGAGCGTTACACGAAGATCGTTTGGCTGTATACGGTAGGTTCATCGTTTCTGAAAGGTAGGAGGAAAAGGGGGAGGGGCGCTGGCAGCCTTCGTGCTGGCAGGCAAATCCCGAGGATTGCGCTGCTTCCCTTCGCCGCCGTATAAATCCCTCGACAGATCGGCGCACCCGCTCCGCGGCCGAATCTCCATTTGTGAACATCGTCTCCACTCAGAGCGAAGAAATCCTTGCCGATCTTTTTTCGACCCACGCTATTCGCAGGTTGGTTTACCTATGTCGTGTTTATTTTTGCTCTCTCCTTTGTTTATTTATTTATTTATTCCGTTGGGCAGTAATATAAGCTATTAGGGATAACGCCAGCTTTTGGACAAAGTCGAAGATAGAAATAAGTTGCTTGATTGAATTATTGCGACAGCGCTCGTCCTGTCGTCTTCTCGGTCTTTGTCCCTGCTATATTGCGCTAGTCTTTTGAATAATGATGATACACCAACTAGCCCAGCTTTCTGCTTTGATTATTGCGACAGCCCATAGGCAAATCATAAAGCTGTCCACGCTTCCCAGAATTGAATGTGTCCTTCTCACTTGAGGAATTGGACGCTGCTCTGGCCTCATGCAGGCGCTCATCGTCGCCGGGACCAGACGGCATCACCTACACTGCTTTATGCCACCTAGGTGAAGATGGCCGAAGCAGACTTCTGGAATGTTATAACCAGTCATGGAATGATGGCGTCGTTCCTGAGCGGTGGAAGTCCAGCCGCTTGATATCACTCCTGAAGCCTGGAAAGTCGCCACTTGACCTAGCGTCCTACCGACCGATTGCGCTGTCCAGCTGTGTTGGGAAGGTCATGAAAAGAATGATTCTCACCCGCCTAGAATGGTATCTTGAGCGCCACAACGTATACCCCGATGCCATGGCTGGTTTTAGAAGAGGCCGTTCCTCTATTGACAACGTCATCGACCTAGTCAGGTCTGTACAACAAGAAAAACACCACAAGCGTATGTCGGTTGCACTATTCCTCGACGTGAAAAGCGCCTATGATAATGTAACGCATGAAGCCATCCTTGATGCCCTGGAAAATAATGGAATTGGAGCATGCATGTTTCGGTGGATTCGGAGCTATCTATTCAAAAGATCCTTCTTTGTGCACAGTGCAGATGGCCGAACTGCTGACCATTACACTTACCGTGGCGTCCCTCAGGGTGGGGTTCTTAGCCCCACTTTGTTCAACCTTGCAATCCTTGGCCTTGCCGACGTTCTATCACATACAGTAAACCTTTCCATATATGCTGACGACATATGCATATGGGCCTCGGCAGTTACACGTCTTCAGGTGCGTGCACGGCTCCAAAAAGCAGTGATCCTAACATCATCGTACCTGCGTGCGCAAGGCCTCAGCATTTCGACCGAGAAGTGCGCTTTAGTCGCCTTTACCCACAAGCCCATGACCTGGTACCCCATTTCTATTGACCACCAACCAATTTCCTACGCAAAAACTCACCGATTCTTGGGCGTTATTACAGACAGAGACCTTTCATGGAGCCTCCACATCACATACTTGAAGAAGAGGCTTACGTCTATCTCCCATATACTAAGGTTTCTTGTCGGTAAAACGTGGGGCACATCCGTGGCATCTATGCTTCAACTATACAGGACGCTCTTCCTAGGATACTTGCGATACAGCACACCGGTGCTGTCCAGTGCTAACAAAACTAACATCCATGTCCTACAGAGCATTCAAGGCCAAGCCCTTCGAACATGTCCGGGGCTACCTCGAAATGCTTCAACCGTGGCAACAACTGCTACCGCGAGAGACCACCCAATAAGGACCTATATAGATATCGACGCACTCCGGGTGCATGTTCGCCATATATCCAGAGTCCCTGACCACCATCTCGCTCGCTTGCCTGAGAAAAGACCCAAGGCAGCGTTCTCCAGATCAATTGCGGCTAACCGGCACTCTTTGTCTTTGAGGCACTCACCCGCAACAAGAACACCATCCCCTATGTGGTGCTTGAAGAAGCCTCCTGTGTACCTTGCTGTTCCAGGAATAGTGAAGAAAGCTAGCCTGACCACCGCGGCTCTCAAGCAGATCACATTGGAACTTCTGCATTATTCATACGCTAACCGAATTCATGTTTACCCGGATGGTTCCGTCTCGGAAAATTCTACGGGCGCCGTTGTTCTACCATCTCAATCGGTCGTCATCAAGTTTAAGACTTCACACGTAACGACATCTACAGGTTCTGAACTGGCCGCTCTTCGCGCTGCTGTCGAATACATTGAGAAAGAACCGCCCAACAAATCGGCAATATTTTGTGACTCTAAAGCAGCCCTCCAGAGCTTGCGAAGTTTACGACGTGGCAATTATGAACAGCTGGTGTCACAAATCAACGAAACCTACCATTGCGCATCTGAAAGAGGACATGATATCATATTTCAGTGGCTGCCGGGACATTATGGCATCGTTGGTAATCACCTCGCCGATGACGCTGCCCGACGTGCCCAGGCTGGCTCACCGACACTACCCGCCGTGGTTGCTCAGTGGCTATGGTGTTGGGTTGCTGAGCACGAGGTCGCGGGATCGAATACCGGCCACGGCGGCCGCATTTCGATGGGGGCGAAATGTGAAAACACCCGTGTACTTAGATTTAGGTGCACGTTAAAGAACCCCAGGTGGTCGAAATTTCCGGAGTCCTCCACTACGGCGTGCCTCATAATCAGAAAGTGGTTTTGGCACGTAAAACGCCATAATTTTTTTTCACCGACACTACTTATACCTTTATCCAGAGTCGACGCTGCAAGAGAGCTTCGCAGTCTCGCTCGTACAATCACGTTAGGTTGCTGGCACACACCACAGAACTCTAAGTGTCGTTTACACAGCCTCGACCCATCACTGAAACTTACATTACCAGCGAACCTTCCACGACGTGACGCAACACTGCTGTGTCGGCTGTGGGTAGGAGTAGCATTCGCCAACTCCTACAGCTATCGTATTGGAATGGCGGATTCACCAATGTGCGCTAAGTGCAAGTGTGAAGAGACCATCAATCACCTTCTGTGCCACTGTTCTCGCTTCGATAATCAACGTGAGACTCTCCAGTGTGCCTTAAATAGACTGGATGACAGGCCATTTACGGAAGCGAAGATCTTGGGAGCCTGGCCTCACAGTTCATTGGCCCAGAAAGCAGTTCGAGCGCTTTTTCGCTACCTGAGGGCAACAGACTTGAGTGCCCGACTATAGACATCCTACACCTAAGTTCTCTCTCTCCCTCTTTCACTCCCCATTCCCCTCCCCATGTGTAGGGTAGCAAACTGGACTCAGTCTGGTAAACCTCCCTGCCTTTCCGTCTTCCCTTTTCTCTCTCTCTCTCTCTCCTTGTAATGAGTGATGAGATTTTAATAATAAATTTACCACCGTTCAACACCCTAACCTCCTCATCGTATCTTGAAAGTGCCTGTGACAGAGAGCGCCCAAGCGTCCTAGGCCAGCAGCAAGCATACTGGAAATCGGCACTTATAGGGCGCGCTGCATGAAGTATACGAGAAAATACGGTAGCTGTTTCTACCTCTGGAAGCGAGGCCGCCGTAATCAGGTGCAAAGAAGAATCACAGGATTGTGCACTTTAGAAATGCAGCGCACTGTAAAAAAAAAAACATATTGTAGGCTTTCCAACCTGGCTGCTGCTGTCTTGAGTGGCTTAACATATTATCTCCTGGAGGCCATGCAATGAGACTTGGCTACGCCATACCTCAGACTACACTTGTTGAAGAGCAACTCCACGCAAGGAAGCCAGACGACGTATGGCCCGCGAACCGTACAGATGAGGAGGTGCAGGAGGAGATTGCTTGCTTCAGGCAGCCTTGCCAAAGTTGCCGACAAGTGCTCCGCCTGAACGCCACCTATTAAAGGCGATACTGCCTGAAACACAACCCAGTCCAGCTAACAACACCAACTATCACACAGAGGTTGTCAGAAGCTCCTGGCATTATCCGATTTTCCGAACTCGCTAACTGACGCGAAAGTGCTTGAAGGAACATTGGACGATCAAGTGCACTGGCAGTGCTGCCGTCAAGGTTGTCGTGCAGCTAAAAACTGTGTAGTCTGCACGCACACAACCCTTTCCGCGTAAAGGCTGCGCTCCAGTCGTGCCGCGTTACTAACCGCGACCCTGTGACCCCTTGCACTACCGACTCGCGTGAAACAACGATCACTGAAGTGGACAAGCGTCGAACGTGCGGCCAATGCGAACATCCTGTGTAGGTTGTCTCTCATACGACGGGCGTGACGCCCTGGGCGCTCTTTCGGCTGGGAACAGACCGGCTGGTAGCGAAAATAAACAACGTGTGTAGCGTGAGCAATGCTTCGTCTCGATCTTACCGCTTCACCCTCGAGCGAAAAAGACCTTGCGCGAAAAATTGGGGCCTACGCGGAGGACGGCGCGCCATCGGTCGCATTTCGCTCTTCATTCGCGCCGTAAATCGACGAGACGACGGCGTCCGTGGCAACCGCCTATTCAAGATGGCGCAGTCGCGACGAACGCGGCCGGAACACGGGCGTGTGTGAACCAGTCTCTAGAGCTCATTCGACGACGCAAATAGACGGAAGAGGAAAAAAAAAACGTGTCATTACATAGAGAGACAAGGGGTGAGGGGGCGCCGGCATTAAACGTGGCGGCGTGCCACGCCTAAATATATACGCGCACACGGAGCCCAAGAAGCGACGACCGCGCGGCGCTCGCACGGTCTGCCGTTTGGCGGAGCGAAAGGTCCTAATTGCTTCCTCTCATGTCGTCGTGTTTTGGAAAGACGAGGTCCGGACCGCAGCGCACGCTGCCCGAGAAACCGGGCCGCCCGCGGAAACGGGGCGGGTATCGCCCGACGACGCTGAACGTGGTCGTCGTCCGCTGAACGCGACCTCCCCTAGGCTTATTAAGGGCCCCGTGAAACCTTCCCCCCCGCACGCAACACCTTCTTGGAGTCGCTCCAAGTTCCTTCCCCCAATCTCGGACACACTGTACTATCCCCGGGTTGTTCGACGCGGCGAGCATGCGCCCACTAGGCGCTCTTATGCGGCGTTAACAGTTGGTCGGCTCTCCGGGCCGAAGAACCGTGGGCGCCGAGGCGATCGACCGGAGCCTGCTTCGCTGCCTCGCGCAGCTGCGTTCTGCAGCAGGCATAAGGGGCGCAAAAGGGAGGCCACATCTCGGGAGGGTCGAGAGGCCACGGTCGTGTATCGGAAGGGAAGGAGGCCGTGCGCGCGCAGCGATACACCGCACCACTCGCCCTTGCCCCCGGGTTTGTGTTCTCCTTGCCGAATTGCTGAGTTGTTGTTGTAAGGTGCTGCTCCACAGCTGCTGGCATCTGGGGCGCTTTGCCGCCGCTAAAATTACTTTATCGACGTGGACGCCGGGCGGCGGAAAATGAGGAAGGAAGGGTCGCAAAGGGTGACCTGCCGCCCTCCTTTAATTCGCCCAATAGACACGATTGTTCGCGCTGTCGCCGCAGTGGCTGAAATGAAGCCGCCTATCTCCCCCCCCTCCCCCCCTTGCTGTCGAGGTTGATTCCAGCGATGAAGGCATGCGTGCTACTTGGCTCGGAAATTTAGCGCACGTGAAGCGATGAGAGTGAACCACGAGCCGAGAAACGATGAAAACTGATAGCACATCCGCAGCCGCGTCAGTCGTTGGAGGCGCTCCAAGAATCACACCCACTTCATGCTTTAACAGTCATCTATAACCTCTAATCGAGATGGGCATGCTTCCACGGGTAATTACTATAAAAATAGTTTTTAATTTATTTGGCTTTTTCTCTTCTTCTTTTCTTCAAGGTGCCGCACTGAGAAGACAAATGTTTTCTTTCTGCCTCATTATAAAGCCCCGGAATTACAGTTTTAAAGTGCAACAACACAGCTTGTAACACCAACGGTGAGTGGAACGCGAATGTAGAAAAAATACATTTTACCTCATTTTATTATTGCATCACGTACCTAATATGGCCGAAATATTGAAAGAAAGGAAGTGAATGAAGTGCTGTTTTCCAGAAAATAACTAATCCTAGGCATTTGTGAGTTAAGCAAAGATGTTGAAGCTCTTTGGCACGGTAAAGCCAATATAGATACGGCAAGATTCCGGTATATAGTCCTCTTCGCTGCCGTAATTTTTCATCACCAAAGCCTGCGAATAAAGCATATATATATATATAGATATATATATATATATTCCAGTGACTACGTCAGGAACATTGTGGGTGCGTCTCTACCTTTTTCCTGTTCATTAATTTCTTCGCTGCTTTCCTTGACTTCTTGCCATCGGGAAGATGCAATTGTTTTTTTTTTTCCAAGAGCGTACAATACAAATTGCGCCAGTATTCATTCGTGAGCATCCCTCAGAAATGAGTCAACATCCACACGCATGCGGCACTGCCCTCAATTTGGCTGTATGTGACGTACAAAGAGCACACATTTAGGGAGAACAACTGGCCATGCGGCCATCTTAACAAGCTGACTTCAACACCTAAATAAACGAGTTAACATATCTGGGACGCTGCCGAACGCCGACTGTTTCAGGAATTATGCTTCCGTTTCTGCCTGCTTCGCCCACTTGTCATGCGCACAAGGTCATCTGCACGCTGCCAAGTCACGGGACGTCGTCGTATTAATATTAGAGACGTAAATTAAACGCAAATTACGGACCATTTGCGCGTGTCGTGCTGGCTGCAATGGTTCGACATTCCTTTTAGTTATTTGCTATACCGCCTTCCTGTGCCAGTGCGATGACTAGCTAACACCAACGACTGTCCAGCGACACTGCCAATGGATAAAGGACATTTTTGCAAAGCGATATTCTGTGAAGCCCCAATACAAACGGGACTCCTAATGCGTTGTTCGGATATTCTCGGAAGCTTGCAATCACCGGAATACGCGTTCAGATCGCTAAATGATCTCACGCTCGTGCGGCCGCAACGATGATTTTGACATCGCTACTGGCTACGTACTTGCAATTCGCAAAAAATAATCGATGCCTCTGATCGCATACATACACAAAACACCCGATTAATTTCTTATTTCAATAACTACAAATGCGCGACTATCAAATGCACCACTATCTTCGTGCGTTATGATATCGGCTGTTTCCCGTAATAATAATAATTGCAATAACTATTTATGGTCATATAATGCAAAACTTTGCTTCCAAACTTGGACATATAATGCATAAAGTGGATTACTTTGGAGAAGCAACCGTTATGCGGCGTGTATCCGGCGTTTTTTTTTTTTTTTGAACGCATGCACAGCTTTAATTATCGTAATCACGGTTAATGCCTGAACCGAAACAACGAACTGCTTTGAACATCTTAAGATTGTTTCGTAGCTGTCATCCTGGTAGCATAAAGTGTCTTTAGCGCTTTGTAGCAATATTTTTCATAGGATAAATCAAGCACGAAATTTCTAGGCGACGACACTTCTCGCTTATATATGATTGACGCAGAGCTCGCACAAAGGTGACCACCGTCTGTCCTTATCGTTTTCCTGAGACCAAGATTTCGCGCTCTAAACTGGGGGGGGGGGGGGGGGGAGAGAGAGAGAGAGAGAGAGAGAGAGAGAGAGATCACGAAAGGAAACACGAAGGGGCGACGTTCGAAACAAGAACAGCGGAATCCTCTCGTTTAAATCGATTACACGGCGTCGGTGGGCGCTACCGTCCAGCCTGGGAAAAGCGCGTTGACCTGCGCTCGCGTGCTGTAGCTCGTCCTAAGCGCGATAGCACAGCGGTTCCCGATGAAGAAAACAAACCCTAGTTTTTCTCTTCCTTTCTTTCTTTCTCGTCCATATTGAGACGTACGTAGTTGGGGAGTTCGCGAAGTTCCCTCCTCTTCAAGCAATACTGCCGCGACGCCTCTGCGCTCTGCCATTCAGCTAGCTGGCGCTTCGGGGCGAAATATCTGCCATGCCTTCCCAGTAAGAGCAACTAAAACGTCGGCCACTAGCGGTCACGGCGCACCCGTCGTTACGCACGAATTTCGTAGTCTGTTGCTATAGTCAACAAAAGCGTGCGGTGAATGGCCTCGTGTAGTTCGATATCGGGCGCGGCCGGTGTCCGTTACGTTACGTCACCGCGGGCGCCGTGCTTTCCAGATGGAGAACGAAAATTGCGCCGCTTGCGCAACTCGTGTCTGAGCCTGTTAGTCCCGGCAGAGTGGCCGTAAATCTCGCAGCGTGGCGCCCTTGCAAGGCGCACGCGAAGAATAACAATTGTGTCTCTTCACGACCGCAACCGAAGGACTGCGGTGGCTACGGCACGTGATGCATTTATTATTAATTGTATGTAAGGAGAGGTTGGTGCCTACGTGTGGCGCTGGCTACTCCTCTTCTCTTACGTGACAGTTATCGTCGGAAAGTTGTCAACGATCAACAAACTGGACAAATAAACACGTACGTGAACGAACATTCACGTACTAAGTCTCAGTACTGCAATATAAACAAATGCTCGCGCAACAAAAGAGTTCACATGGCATAACTACACGCAATACCGAAATGTCCACACGCAACACATGAGTCCAGACAGCATAAATGTTCACAAAACCTAGATGTTCGCAGAGAAGATGTTGGGCACATGAATGCCGCACTCTAAATGCAACAAATACGAATGCTACAGGGACACGAAGACACATTGACATTTAATTAAGGATGCCTCTTTATAATAACAATCCGAACAATAACCATTGTATGACTCAGTATTGCTGTGATATGTTTGATTCCTCCAAAAATTGCACTAAGGCGCGGGCGGCGATGGTTTGAAGTTCTTGTGTTGGCCATGGACCTAAAATTTTCCCCTAAGGCCGTGTATCCAAGTCATGTAGCGTTTCTGAGTGGTTCTTGCGGGGATGGTGATTTTTACAGTGCGGAAGGTATTCTATGTCTTTTTCAGCCTCCTCACATCAGTATGTAGCACTGTTAGTTTTTCTTATCCTATACAGAAAGCTTTTAGTATAGGCAGTGCCTAGTCGAAGCCTATGAACTGTTTTTTCAGCAGATCGACTAATTTTAAACGGAATATTGAATTCTATTCCAGGATCTATATTATATAGTACAGAGTTCTGCGCATCATTTATGAACCAAGTTTCCTTGGACAATCCACCGCATAGTTTGTCCAATAGACATCGCGCATCACTCGCCTCTAGAGGAAGTAGTGACAGTTCATTCTCTTGATGTGCTACACGTGCCATGTGATCAGCTGTTACATTTCCTAGGATTTCACAGTGACTTCGAATTCACTAGAAAGTTATGTCGTGTCGTAGATCTTTCGCTATGGCGCATGTCTTCTGTATTTCGTATGTCAGTGTGCTGTTTGCTTTTCTTAAGCCGATTGCATATAAGCACAGCAATGAAGCTTGTGAGTCACTCAGAATTACCCAGCGAAGTGGTTCTGACTGCGGACATATGTAAAGTAAAGCAGAAAGTATCGCGTACAGTTCTGCCGTTGTGGACGTTGTAAATTGGCAACGCTTATAGGCTCTTTTCTCTTGGTATGCAGGTATAAAAAACGCAGATGTAGAGCTTTGTTCCTCGGCTGGTACAAACTCAGTAGTTGTGTGTCGTTCTTCAACGAGTATATCGACACTCCGAATTAAAATAACGCAGATTCCAAGAATAGCCGACCTCCTAACAATTCTTATTCAAACGCTTTCATAAAGAAAAAAAAACGATGCACCAACCTTGCCTGTGTTCGAAAACCAGTTGCGCCCTCTTTATTTCTGACAACGACATATATCCGTCCGTATACGCATGCTCATCGCCAGCGTCGTCTTTTTACTAATTTCGGCGGAATACTTGACCGCCGCCATATCGGAATTTTTCTGCGTTTTGCTGGTGCGTTTCCTCTTCGCTTATTCGTAATCAGTATCACCACTTTACTGAATGCAGTGCTAAATTACTTGAAACTCAACACTGCGCCCATTTCTTGTTAGGGGTGAACGTATACACCTCTTCGATATTCCACGTACGTCGGAGTCCTCGCTAGCAGCAGTGGCTTCTCAGAGAGCCTACTGGCGCTCGTCAGCGCTATACGGTCATTAAATCAAGAGGTCGACAGACTTCGACAAGACGCTGCGATACAATGCGCGAATCTCATCCCCTTCCACCCGCCCGCTTGTTACCTCACCGTCTCCCCATTCGCCAGACGCTACTCTGGGCAATCAGCCTTTCTGTCTTCATTTTTTTTTATCTATCGATGTAACCTGTTGGGTTGTTCTGTTATTTAGTGAATTTGTTGTGTAGTTCTAGTGACTAGTTATTTGGCGCTTGTACGGACCGCGGGTATATATAAAGTGAGAGTTTGCCGGAATCCGGTATTGAACAGGCACTTGTAGGTTGACGAAGGCCGGACCCTGGCCGAAACAGGAAATAAAGCATCGTTTTTTTCGTACGGGCGTCCTCAGCCTACAAGTGCATATATATATATATATATATATATATATATATATATATATATATATATATATATATATATATATATATATATATATATATATATATATATATATATATATATATATATATATATATATATATATATATATATATATATACAATGTATATATATATATATATATATATATATATATATATATATATACAATTTTGTCCTCAGCCTACAAGTGCATATATATATATATATATATATATATATATATATATATATATATATATATATATATATATATATATATATATATATATATATATATATATATATATATATGCTCTCTTCGATGAGCGTGCGCGAGGGGAAAGCTAGTTTTTTTTTCCAATCAATAAAATGTCAGTTGCCAGTCAGTGCACGGTCGTGTCGCTTCTGTGCCACCTTTTAGTCTTCGTTGTTTGCGCTGTAGAAATAATGAACATCTCAGGCGTTCCCTGCAATGTTCTCTGCAATTGTCCCTGCATCCTTACACCACACTGTTAAATGGCTTCTTATTCTCCGTAACATACGACCGAGCTTTCCGTGGTTTTTGGCGATAGAAACTCGCAAACGTCCCTACTTAACCAGAAAACAAAATAAATCCGCCAGAATTGCTACAAATGTACACTATACACTAGATACATCGAACGCATACGAAGACTTAAGTATTTCCCTATTATGTTTTGTTCCCGCCTAGAGTGGCGTCTACGTGACATTCCAGGATAACACAGCCGTTTAAAAGAGTAGCGCCAGTTGCAAGAGACCCAGATCAACTGGTGACGCACGGACCACTTTGCGCAGAGTGACAGCGCGAACCTCCCAGCGGGCACGGTTCGAGGTATCACTGAGAAGCGACTCCCACTTGGACCCAAACATAGTGCGAGCTCTGCCCAGTCTTATCGGGGAAGTCCGAGATCTGCGACAGAGTGAAGCCTTCTCGCGTAATCCCGCATAAGGTCCGTATTTATTAACTCCTCTGCGCAACTATGAGTTCAGGTTTCGGAAAGTAGCCAGACTGCATCGAAAAAAAAATAATTCACTCAAGCAATCACTCAACGGGCCATTTTATTTGTTTCCTTCTATCTCTGACCGTAGTTTCTAAAGCCTTACGGCTATTTTTACTAGCGCGCGGAGAGTAAAGTGTTGCCGGCATCACCTAAAGATGGCAATTGTCAAAAAAGAGAGAAAGTGGGATGTGTGTTCTTTTGACCGTCGTTTAGGGAGGATTTGCTTGAAGTGCGAAAACACAAGGAAGAACTCAGTGGTATGAGGATAAAGCTGAAGATCATGGCTTTAATGGAAGCTGAAGAGGTTAGTCTTCTCCACACCCACACAGTATATATATAAACGAGAAGTAAAGGGGGTTAACCGAGGGGCCCGATTTTTTTATTAGTCATACCATAAGAACAAGCGCTGACACCAAAGACAACACAGGGGAAATTACTTGTGCTTAATAAATGAAATGAGAAACCATACATTAATGGAAAAATAAGTGGATGTAAAAACAACTTACCGCAGGTGGGAACCGAACCCACAACCTTCGCGTAATGCGAAGGTTGTGGTTGCGGTTGACTGCACATATAAATTTTGCGGTTGACTGTATACATATAGTTTAACCTGTGTTAGCCCAGTGCTGTGCATTTACGCGAAACAGACGCACGCTTATCCGTAAAGCTGTTGATAATAAAACGAAGGCTATAAATGCCGGCAAGCTTGTTCGCTATGCTATGTAAACCTTTTGTACATACTCGCGTAATATCGTTCCACTTGGGTCAATTAGAAGTGTCAAATTTGTCCAAATGTTGATCACTGACCTAATTGGAACGGCGTTCACATAAGCTCACAATATATATGAAGCAGCGCTCCCATATATTGAACTGTTTTACTTTTTAAATACACATAACAATGAATATGTAGAACTGTGCTCCAGCCAGCGAAACAGCCCCTGTTATGCGGAACAGTGTTCCACATATATGTAATCCTTTTTCGGAACATTGCCTCACCCACATCCTACTTGGAACCATGTTTAAGTGTGCAGGACGATGTCCCGCATTCTTAAGCATTGTTCCGGGTAGAGATTTCTGAAACAGTGGTTTTTTTTTTTTTTTGGGGGGGGGGGATAATACGTACAGGCAAGTGGAACGCGAACGCTGTTCCCCATGTGCGTCTCAAATGGCTGTCACCAGAGATTAGCTCCAAAGTAAGCGTGCAAATGACGTACCTCGGACAGACGTAAAAAGGCGAAAATTGTACTGTTAACTTTTTCGTTTGATGTTACGTCTCCTTAGTTTTTTTTCCCCTATTACTCGGAATGCCAGGGAAAGCCTATTTGAGAACAGTCGGAATGACGTATGATGTTGCTTGTCTTCCGGCCCTCTGACCCAGTCTGTCGTGTTTCCGAGACCAGTGCATGATTTAAAGTGGTCTCGGTACAATATTGTTTCTTGTCCAGCCTTGTTAAAGGCAACTCTACATGTGGCCAGTTGGCCACAGGCGTATGTAATTCATACAAAGTGGCGTGTGAAATACAAATAAGAGTCCGTTTTCTTTCTTTTTTCAGCAAGTCGCAGAGCTTAAATAAAGAATGTCGAGTTACATATTGAAGCATCGTGTTTGTTTCAATTTATGTTTAAATTCATAGTGGATGTTTATTACTGGTAGCTGAGTTTAATGTTGCGGAATCACGTACACAACGAACCAGTGTGAAAGTAGCGTCTAATTTTATTCCGGAACAGCTAAATGTCCTTGCTCCTTCCGTTGAAATGAAAAAGTAACGTGCGACCCATTCTCGAACACATTACTCTTTTGCATTGCATGCAGTCAATACGTTTTGTAAATTGCGGAAGTATGCAATTTCACTACTCAGTTCTCAACGATGGCGCATTTCAATTAGGGAGATTTCATTTGATTGGAAGCCTTCTCTTCCTCACGTCGGAATGATGCATTCTTTGGAACAAATTTCTTGTATTATAGAAGGCTTTCCGTATCGCGGGAACTTTGTTTTACATACGCCCTCCATGTTTCATATTTTTCTTATAAGTTACAAAAAGTCGCCCGCCACATTTTGCGAGCCGATTTATTCATAAATACGTTTCTTTTTCTTTTTCCTTCTTAAGTTGCAGTACAGAATTAGCCAAAACATTTTTATATGCAGATTTGCGAAGTCTGAAAGGGCTATTCTACTTCGGCAAGAAGAGCATTTGGCGCGAATTCCACAAGGTGCCGAATTCGGCATTTGGCGCCAAATTCCCACGATCGTTTTATTCCACCTCTCCATACCATATTCGTTCGAGTTTACAGCTTTCCGGTAGGCCGCGCCGCGCAGGGTTACTAGCAAATGTTTATGGTCAATCTTCAGCGATTCAAAGGCAGCCCTACAATCTGTACTATCAGCTCTGCGTCGCGGGCCATTCGAACAGCTCGTATTCGATATTAGATGCCTACTCCATACATCACAGGAGAAAGTACACCATGTGACGTTTCAGTTGCTGCCAAGTCACTGCGGCGTCAGTGGAAATGAAGACGCCGATAATGCCGCTCGGGAAGCTCTTGAAGACGCATAAGAAGAGGCCATACCGCTTTCACGATCCGACGCAGCTAGCAGACTTCGAGTGCTTGCACAGGAGATCACGCTATCTCTGTGGTGCACACCAAACAGCCAGACCACCCAGAGCAACCGTCAATACCACCTGCCCTCTTTGATGCATCTCTATATGCCAACTGGACTCCGTCGAAGAGAGGCGACTCTGCTTTATCGCTTATGGCTGGGGGTGGCTTTCACTAAATCTTACTCCTTCCGCATTGGAATGGCCGACAACGCTCTCTGTAATGCCTGTCTTGGCGAGGAGACGCTGGAACATATTCTGTGCGACTGTCCTGAATATAATGTTCAGCGACAGTCCCTGGCATCTGTTCTAGCGCGCCTTGACAGTAGACCATTGTCCCTCGACACGATTTTCACATGCCGCCGACAGAAGACATCGCAGGTGAAGGCGACAAAGGGACTACTTCGGTTTTTGAAAGAGACGGGATTGGACAAGCGGCTGTGAGAGTGATGTCGCGTACCATGCCAGATTGATGGACTCCAACGGACGATGGTGCTGTGCTATGTGCTCTCTCTCCCTCTCCCCCTTCCCCATCTTTAATCTACCCCATCCCTCTCCCGTGTGTAGGGTAGCAAACCGGTTAAGCTAAACTGGTTAACCTCCCTACCTTTCCTTCTCCACTTTTTCCTTCCTTCCTTCCTTTATCTGCTGCTTTTTTCGCTCATGAGAAGATATTGTCATTGGGCGCGGTCCATATTTGCTAGTATAATGTTATGCCACTTTGACGGTCCCTGTGGGATCCACCCTAGCCTACAAATTTATTGTGACGACGGAACTTGATTTGGCAGATATCGTGCTTACTGCTAGCAGGAACGTTAGGAAGCCTTCCTCCCCTATAGCTGTGCCATTCTTTCAAATAGAGTAGCCTTGATACAGAAAAGCGACACTTGACAGCACAGTAGACAGCCGTGCTTGCCAGACAAACAGCTTATCACGGCTGTAGTCTCTGCACCTGTAACGGCAACGCGGATGCCGCCACAACTAAGTCAGAGGGAGAGAGATGTGGCGACCAGCTGGCGCTGCTTTAAATGCAGACCGCCAGCTGGCAGAGCCGGCATACGATGATCCCGACACACATGGCGCTGTTTTACATATAAGATGGGAGATTCTTCAACATCGGTGGAAGTAAAGCGTTAGATGCGGTGAGCGCACTATCGGAAACGGCGGCGTGGAATCAGTTAACACCTTGACGTGAATACCTGAACGCCCATGAGAGCCAAAGTTTACAAACTCGCACGTAGCGCGCAAGGAAACGAAAGGAAATCGAAGTGCTCGAAAAAGTCTCGCTCGCTCAGCTCGCAGTATACAAGACGTTGAGCCCCGTAAACGTGTGCGCGCCACGAAACAAACAACGGGTCGCAAGCCAATAGAGTCTATGCGCGGCAAACAAGAACCTTGGGCCCTATAACGTAAAACTATTCCAATATGTTTCTATTCCAATTTCCTGACGTCAAATTTGCGTAACCACCGACGAAAGCACCGGGCGGTCACCCATAGGGTTGTCTGAACAGACCAATCAAACGCTCTCCTCGTTCATAGGACGTCCCTTTTGTTTGCTTGAAAAACGAATAACATTGCCTACACTGAGCGGCTTGTTGTATCTAATTGGCTCACAAGAAGCGAGGAGAACGCTCAAGTGGAGAGGGATTCGATGGGGCCGAGCCACTGCACTGAAAACCGATAACCGGATGAAGAGGGTGGTGCTGGCGTCTGCGATTGGTCGGCTTTCCCTTACTTAGCTTGTGGTGGCTGGTCGAAAATCGCGGCGGCATGCAACGGAAGCTTAAGAATGACGCTAAAATTGACCCTCAGCAAAGAAGAGTTGGCAGAATGAGGTAGTAAACGTGCCGAAAGTGCTTGAAAACGTTACACGGTCACGCAAGAAGTTTTATTATACGCAAATGCACCCATGCTCTCCGGCAGGTGCGAGTGGCCAGCGTCTCAGCGATCGGCGGCAGCTATTTTTTATTCCTTTCGGAACGGGGCAGCCTGCGGCTATTCCGAAAAAAATTCAGTTTTGTTCGGCATATTAATGCATCTTTATCGCGTACACGTCACTTTGACGCGGTGAGTTCGTGCTGTTTTGTGACGTCGCGTGACAGGCAGGTGAAGTGGGTGCAGCCCGAAAACTTTTCACCAATAGCCGAGGGCTAATGGCGAAAAGGGGTCGAATCAGAAATAACTGTTTTTCTTTTTTCTGTCAAATCATGCATAATCAGTGTGCACACATCATATCAGATGGGGAGGTATTGCGGTTTTTGTAACGTCGCGTGACAGACAGGTGAAGTGGAGGGTGGTCGAAAAAAGTTTTTGACCAATCGCGGAGGGCTGATAGCAGAATTGGAATAGAAAAGTTTGGAATAGTTTTACGTTATAGCGCCCCTTGCCTATGTAACTGTACCGCGCACTATGGGTGGCTTGAGTATAGAATGGCTTCGGAGCGCAGAATGGGGAGCGCTTAGGCACAACGTGCTCTCCCTAGAGAAAACTCTAGGGAAAAGGAGTTTCCGCGCGGTTCTGGTCGTGCGCAGCCTAGGAACTGCGCCCCTTGCTCATCGCGGAGACCTGCGCTCCCGGCGCCTCCTCCCTCCCCCCCCCCCCCACCCCATATCCTTCCCTTCGCCACGCCCCGGCTTCCGCAAGCGTGGGGTCGGCACCGTTGTCGTCGTTGGCGGCGGCGCCTTCGCGTGCCCGCGCTGCGCGGTAAGCAAACTCGGCGAGCCGGAGAATCTGATCTCGTCGGCCACCTCTCCTCTTCCCGAGCGCGGGTGCGCGGGAAGCGGTGTAGCGCCCTGCCTCACAGCGGTGGTCGGCGCCTCTGCTGATCTGCATGCTAATCAGGAATTTCACGGCGCTCCGGACTTGCTTGCTGCGCGTTTCCGGGCATCCGCCGACGTTCGGCTGGAAGAAGTAAACAAGAAAGAGAAAAAAAAACACGAGTGACGATCGCGGGCGATCGGAAACGATTTCTGCGCCCAGCTCTTCCTTTCCAGTGACAAAGAACGTCGCCGCTGATTCGCAGTCCCAATCGTCTGCCCGAGCTCACCCTTAACGACGAAGGAGAATATTTCGGATTTTTTTTTTCTATATTCTTCGTTAGACTGTATTGCATTGTCGGGTGGCCCGTGGCTGGGCTAACCCATTGAACGTCCTTTCACGGAATGTCCCTTGGGCTATTACCGCTTGCTATTCCTATTCACCTTTGTCA